>NC_086101.1:107352015-107542015 GCF_963921235.1 Mobula hypostoma | reverse complement strand
CGATCCAAAGTCTAATGGCAGAGGGGAGAAACTGGTTGAGAGTGTGCAGGCCCCGTGCCTCGTCCCTGAGGAGAAGGCGGCACGCTCCCAATGGTGCAAGCCTTTAATCTTGTACGCCTCCTTCTTAAGGCATTCTGAAGATGCCCTGACCTATAGTGACTGCCACTTGACCTACAGACACACATTTCTGCCACACTGCTGTCTGCACCGAGACTGGGCACCAAGGCGCCAGATCAGACCATCTCAACGGAAGGCCGATATTTCTGATGGTTCGCAGCTCGATACACCAATTACTCGAGGGGTTCACTTTCAAGTCAACTTCGAACCCACGACATTCTGACTCAGTGGGAAGAGGAGATGTCCCTGGAAAGGCAGCAATCCATCCTCATTGCCCCCAGGATTGTGGCAGGAGGTGACCCTCAATAGTGCTGAAGACAGCATTATTCAGCTCCAGCAGAGCAGTGAGGGGAACTACGCCGACCACATTAACACACAGGTCTTGCAGCCCACGAGGAAAGTCCTGGTGACAGTCCAGACAAACCTCAGAACAACTGAGAGTTTCATTTCCCAACATGCCCACTTCCTTTCATCACAACACACTTCCGCAGCTTAAAGGCAGAACAAAGTAACAGTATGCCAGTTCTCACACAATCCTGTCAGCCGCACAGGCGAACCGATCGGGATCGGACCCCGGTGGCACACGCCCTTCCGTGCTGGGAACAGACCCCAGTGATACACACCATTACACACCAGAATCTGAATCTGAAGCCAGGGCAGAACGCAGTATTACAACCCTCTCCATGCCAGGGTCAGACCCAGTATTACAACCCTCTCCATGCCAGGGTCAGACCCAGTATTACAACCCCCTCCATGCCAGGGTCAGACCCAGTATTACAACCCTCTCCATGCCAGGGTCAGACCCAGTATTACAAACCCCTCCATGCCAGGGTCAGACCCAGTATTACAAACCCCTCCATGCCAGGGTCAGACCCAGTATTACAATCCTCTCCATGCCAGGGCAGAACCCAGTATTACAAACTCCTCCATGCCAGGGTCAGACCCAGTATTACAACCCTCTCCATGCCAGGGTCAGACCCAGTATTACAAACCCCTCCATGCCAGGGTCAGACCCAGTATTACAACCCTCTCCATGCCAGGGCAGAACCCAGTATTACAAACCCCTCCATGCCAGGGTCAGACCCAGTATTACAACCCTCTCCATGCCAGGGCAGAACCCAGTATTACAAACCTCTCAATGCCAGGGTCAGACCCAGTATTACAACCCTCTCCATGCCAGGGTCAGCACCCAGTATTACAACCCCCACCATGCCAGGGCAGAACCCAGTATTACAAACCTCTCAATGCCAGGGTCAGACCCAGTATTACAACCCTCTCCATGACAGGGCAGAACCCCCTCCATGCCAGGACAGAACCCAGTATTACAACCCTCTGCATGCCAGGACAGAACCCAGTATTACAACCCCTCCATGCCAGGGTCGGCCCCGGTATTACAACCCCCTCCATGCCAGGGTCAGACCCAGTATTACAACTCTCTCCATGCCCGGGTCGGACCCAGTATTAAAACCCTCTCCCTACCAGGGCAGAACCCAGTATTACAACCCTCTCCATGCCAGGGCAGAACCCAGCATTACTACCCTCTCCATGCCAAAGTCAGACTCAGTATTACAATCCCCTCCATGCCAGGGTCAGACCCAGCATTACACACCCCTCAATACCAGGGCAGAACCCAGTATTACAACCCTCTCCATGCCAGGGCAGATCCCAGTATTACAACCCTCTCCCTACCAGGGCAAAACCCAGTATTACAACCCTCTCCATGCCAGGGCAGAAGCCAGTATTACAAGCATCTCCGTGACAGGACAGAACCCAGTATTACAACCCTCTCCATGCCCAGGACGGACCCAGTATTAAAACCCTCTCCATACCAGGGCAGAATGTCGTATTACAACACCCTCCATGCCAGGGCAGAACCCAGTATTACAACCCCCTCCATGCCATGGTCAGACCCAGTATTACAACCCACTCCATGCAAGGGTCAGACCCAGTATTACAACCTCTCCATGCCAGGGCAGAATGCACTATTACAACCCTCTCTGTGCCAGGGCAGAAGCCAGTATTACAACCCCCTCCGTGCCAGGGTCTGACCAGTATTACAAGCCTCTCCATGACAGGACAGAACGCAGTCTTACAACCCTCTCCTTGCCAGGGCAGACCTGGTATTAGAACCCCCTTCATGCCAGAGTCAGACCCAGTATTACAGCCCTCTCCATGCCAGGGCAGAACGAAGTATTACAACCCCCTCCATGCCAGGGCAGAACCCAGTATTACAACTCCTCCATGCTAGGGTCAGCCCCGGTATTACAATCCCCTCCATGCCAGGGTCAGACCCAGTATTACAACCCTCTCCATGCCCGGGTCAGACCCAGTATTAAAACCCTCTCCATGCCAGGGCAGATCCCAGTATTACAACCCTCTCCATGCCAGGGCAGAACCCAGTATTACTACCCTCCCCATGCCAAAGTCAGACTCAGTATTACAATCCCCTCCATGCCAGGGTCAGACCCAGCATTACACACCCCTCAATACCAGGGCAGAACCCAGTACTACAACCCTCTCCATGCCAGGGCAGTACCCAGTATTACAACCTCTCCATGCCAGTGCAGTACCCAGTATTACAACCCTCTCCATGCCCGGGTCAGACCCAGTATTACAACCCTCTCCATGCCAGGGCAGATCCCAGTATTACAACCCTCTCCATGCCAGGGCAGATCCCAGTATTACTACCCTCTCCATGCCAGGGCAGATCCCAGTATTACAACCCTCTCCATGCCAGGGCAGATCCCAGTATTACAACCCTCTCCATGCCAGGGCAGATCCCAGTATTACTACCCTCTCCATGCCAGGGCAGATCCCAGTATTACAACCCTCTCCATGCCAAAGTCAGACTCAGTATTACAATCCCCTCCATGCCAGGATCAGATCCAGCATTACACACCCCTCCATGCCAGGGCAGAACCCAGTATTACAAACCCCTCTATGCCAGGGTGGGACCCCAGTATCACATGGCCTTGAACACAGAAATCAGTTCAAGGTGTTAAATGCTGTCCACGCCGGGAGCATACCCCAGTGTAACAAATTTGTCCATGCCAGAATTATACCTCAGGATACCATATATGTTCATGCTGGGATAATACCCCAGTGTTGCAACTATGTCCACCCCGGGATTACACCTCAGTTGTATAGACCTGTCCGTACCAGGATTTGACCCCAGTGTCACACACCTGTCCATACCGGGATCAGACCCCAGTGTCACACACCTGTCCATACCGGGATCAGACCCCAGTGTCACACACCTGTCCATACCGGGATCAGACCCCAGTGTCACACACCTGTCCATACCGGGATCAGACCCCAGTGTCACACACCTGTCCATACCGGGATCACACCCCAGTGTCACACACCTGTCCATACCGGGATCACACCCCAGTGTCACACACCTGTCCATACCGGGATCAGACCCCAGTGTCACACACCTGTCCATACCGGGATCACACCCCAGTGTCACACACCTGTCCATACCGGGATCACACCCCAGTGTCACACACCTGTCCATACCGGGATCAGACCCCAGTGTCACACACCTGTCCATACCGGGATCACACCCCAGTGTCACACACCTGTCCATACCGGGATCAGACCCCAGTGTCACACACCTGTCCATACCGGGATCAGATCCCAGTGTCACACACCTGTCCATACCGGGATCAGACCCCAGTGTCACACACCTGTCCATACCGGGATCAGACCCCAGTGTCACACACCTGTCCATACCGGGATCAGATCCCAGTGTCACACACCTGTCCATACCGGGATCAGATCCCAGTGTCACACACCTGTCCATACCGGGATCAGACCCCAGTGTCACACACCTGTCCATACCGGGATCAGATCCCAGTGTCACACACCTGTCCATACCGGGATCAGACCCCAGTGTCACACACCTGTCCATACCGGGATCACACCCCAGTGTCACACACCTGTCCATACCGGGATCAGATCCCAGTGTCACACACCTGTCCATACCGGGATCAGACCCCAGTGTCACACAGCTGTCCATACCGGGATCAGACCCCAGTATCACACACCTGTCCATACCGGGATCAGACCCCAGTATCACACACCTGTCCATACCGGGAATAGACCCCAGTGTCACACCCCTGTCCATACCGGGAATAGACCCCAGTGTCACACACCTGTTCGTACCGGGATTAGACCCCAGTATCACACACCTGTCCATACCATGATCAGACCCCAGTGTCACACACCTGTCCATACCGGGATCAGACCCCAGTGTCACACACTTGTCCGTACCGGAAATAGACCCCAGTGTCACACACCTGTCCGTACTGGGATTAGACCCCAGTGTCACACACTTGTCCGTACCGGGATTAGACCCCAGTGTCACACACCTGTCCATACCAGGATCAGACCCCAGTGTCACACACCTGTCCATACCAGGATCAAATCCCAGTGTCACACACCTGTCCGTACCGGGATTAGACCCCAGTGTCACACACTTGTCCGTACCGGAAATAGACCCCAGTGTCACACACCTGTCCGTACCAGGATCAGACCACAGTGTCACACAGCTGTCCATACCAGGATCAGACCCCAGTGTCACACACCTGTCCATACCAGGATCAGACCCCAGTGTCACACACCTGTCCACACCGGGATCAGACCCCAGTGTCACACACCTGTCCACACCGGGATTAGACCCCAGTGTCACACACCTCTCCATACAGGGATCAGACCCCAGTGTCACACACCTGTCCGCAGGGGGTACTGGTTCTTGTGTCACACATTGTCCGCAACAACAGAAGAACACAGTCTCACACACCTGTCCATTTCAGGATCTAATCCCAGTGCCACACACCTATCCGTACCGGGATCAGACCCCAGTGCCACACACCTGTCCATACCAGGATCAGACCCCAGTGTCACACACCTGTCCATACCGGGATCAGACCCCAGTGTCACACACCTGTCCGTAGCAGGAAGAGACCCCTGTGTCACACACCTGTCCATACCGGGATCAGACCCCAGTGTCACACACCTGTCCGTATCGGGATTAGACCCCAGTATCACACACCTTTCTGCACTGAGAATAGATACCAGTGTCACAGACTTGTCCCTAGGGGGAGTAGACCCCAATGTCACACGCCTATCTGTGCCGGAGCGGGTGCATGGTGTCAGTTGCCCGTCCATGCTTGGTCTGAACCCCAGCGTCGTAGTTACAGACCCTTACAGGACATGGTTCAGAGGGAGACATTCGCAATCAGATCTGATGGAGCAGGCTGCCAGATGTTGTGAGTGAGCTGATGAATGAATGAGGGGAGGGCCCTACTGAAATGGAAAAGACGCTGTTTTTTTTCACGTTAACATTTCTGGCCCTCAGAAGCTGTTCATGAGGTGCAGAGCAAGGGCAGCAGAGACAGCGTCCGCAGTCGTGTTCGGATGGCGTTTGAGGGTGTTACATAGGAACTGTATGAGATTCAGTGCTGAAAAATAGTATTACTTCCAGGAGGCTTGGGATGGGACTAGTTGCCATGGGTACAGAGACTCTCTGTGCTGGGGCGGGGGAGGATTCGGATGTCATGTTATTCCTTCTGGTGTCTACCCCGTATCAGTGTTCCCGAGCCCCTCTTCCCAATACAAAAACCTCTTGGTACGTATCAACTACACTCTCACGATACCGCTCCCAAGTCAAAGTACAGATCCCTAGTACTCAGGGGACAGGACACTTCCCCCACCCCCCGCCCCACAGCAAGTATCCTTTCCCCACCCAGGTCACTGTCCTGTCACCAGACCCACGGTACAGATCCCTCCAGCCCAGAACTGATGGTACGGAACCTCTCAGCCAGACACGGTGAGGATCCCCACCTCCCCCGACTCACGGGGTAGAACCCCCAGCCTACCCCTCCCCGGACTCAAGGTACGGACCCCAGTCTCCCCCACCCCACCCCACCCCGGACTCACAGTACGAATCCCCAGACTCCTCCCGGACTCAAGTCTCTCCCCCTCCCCCCGAACTCACGGTGTAGAACCCCCAGCCTCGCATTACGGACTCCAGTCTCCCCACACCCCGGATTCACGGTACGAATCCCCAGCCTCCCCCCGGACTCACGGTGCGGATCTGCCGCCGTAAGATGTAAACGATGAAGCTCCAGACTTTGGCCGCGAACGCCACGAACGTTTTCAGCCCCAGCAGACACTGGTTCTTCATCATCATCGCCGTCCGCCCCAGGCTCCCCGGCCTCTCCAGCTTGACGGGACTGAGGACGCCGGCTCTTTCCCACGCCCCACTTACGGCCGCCGCTGACGGAGCCGAGCCCGCTTAGGCGACCGCCCGGGCCCTCAGCGAGGCCAAACTGAAACCGGAACCTGCCTGAGAGCCGCCATCGCTCAGCGGAAGCTCTGTGGAACAGCACGGAGCACACGTCACATCCGGTAAATCAACCTTCCTCCCGTGAACCTCTCTCCAGTACACCTCCCGAGAACCTCGGCGGAAAACCCTCTCTGGAACACCTCCCCGCCCCTTGAGGCTCATCGGACTAACCTCCCTGGTACACATCCTATATGCCTCGGCGGACTGCCCTCCCTGGTACTCAGCCTATGAGCCTCAGCGGACGCTCCCCCACCCCCCGGGACACATCCCATGAGACTCGGCGGACTTCCCGCCCTCGAACACAGCCCATGAGCTTCGGCGGACTGCTCACACTGGTACACATCCCATGAACCTCGGCGGCTGCCCTCACTAGTACACATCCCATGAGCCTCGGCCGACATCCTCTTTCATTTCTATGAGCCTTAAAGTCATGTTGTTTGTTTATTTGTTTGTTGAGATACAGTTCCGGCCCTTCGAGCCACACCGCCCCCGATTTAATCCTAACCTGATCACGGGACAATTTACAATGACCAGCCAACCAGTATGTCTTTAGAATGTGGGAGGAAACCCACGCTCTCATGGGTTTACAAACTTCTTGCAGGCAGCGGTGGGAATCGAACCCACGTCTCCTGCATTGTGCTAACCACTACACTACCGTGCTTCCCCTATCCTTCACCTCCCACACCTTTTTATTCTGGGCTCTTGCCCTTCCTTTCCAGTCCCGAAGAACGGTCTCGGCCCGGAACATCGACTGCTTACTCACTTCCATAGATGCTGCCAGATCTGCTGAGTTCCTCCAGCACTTTGTATGTGTTGCTCTGGATTTCCAGATTCTGCAGAATGTTTCATGTTTAGGGTTTATTAAGTTGTGATTTACTAATCAATGAACTTGAAAAATGTACAAGGACGTTGCCAGGACTTGAGATCTGCGTTTATAGTGAAAGATTCAAGATTGTTTATAGACCTTCAACAGTCATCACCATTATATGCCATGTGATATGACATCATTATGTGCCATGTCGTATGACATCACCATTACATGCCATGTCGTATGACATCACCATTATGTGCGGTGTTGTATGATGTGGGCGATCATGGTCTTTCCATGACCATCATTGTTCTTGCCAAATGTTTCTACACAAGTGGTTTGCCATTGCCTTCTTCTGGGCAGTGCCTTTATACGACAGGTGACCCCAGCCATTATCAATACTCTTCGGAGATTGTCTGCCTGGCATCAGTGGTCACATAACCAGGACTTGTGATGTGCATCGGCTGCTCAAACAACCATTGACCACCTGCTCCCTAAACCTTCACGTGACCCTGATCGGGGCCTAAGCAGATGCTACACCTTGCCCAAGGGTGACCTGCAGGCTAGCAGAGAGAGGGAGCACCTCACACCTCCTTTGGTAGGGACGAATCTCCACCCCACCATCCAAGATCAGTACACAATTGTAAAGGAGAATGAAATAATTGTTATGCCGGATTCAATGCAGCACGAAAAAGCACAAGATAAAGAACACAATAAATACAAATACGAAGATTAATGTATATGCATAGACTGAATGTATGTACGTAAAGTGGGTACAGAAGTATTTGTACATTATAGGTTAAATCGATATTTGGTGCTCCATTGTGTAGTCTCTTTGAGGTGTGCCTACCCTGAAGAAGTTTAAATCCTCTCTTCATCAGGAATTCAGGGAGACTCTCTCTTCCTGCTCCCCCTTACTGATCTCTACTGCCGTCTGACTCTTTGACCATGTGCTCACCCAGTCTCACTACCAAAGCCGCAATCCTTCCTGGGAGCTTGTCTTTGCTGCCACCTTGTTCCACACGGTTTCCAGCTCCGTTTTCAGGCCTCCCAGTTTTCATCCACCAAGGATTCCACCTTCGATTAACTGCTTCTCTGTCCAAATCCTCTCCCCTATGTGGAAATACTTGTAGGCCCAATCTCAGTCTCCGCCACAGCTCCAGGCCTTTCTCTTCTGCACCTGCCATGGACATCTCTGACATTTCATCCTTTAACCAGGAAGGATCGGCAGATTGCCAATCTCCAGACTGTGGATCCTGCCTTTGCCAACCCAGAGACACCTCCATCATGGCCTCTGCTGCCCCAGCTTGGACCTCAATTCACAGATCTCACCCTCTGCAACGCCAGACAGCGCACTGTGCAGCCCCAGCCCCAGCCCCAGCCCACACCTCAGCTGCCCCCACCCCTCTGGCTCCGACTGTTCTCACTGCAGGTGGGTTGCTGGGCTCCTCTTCGCCCCCCCCACCAAACTCCAACCCCGAGACCCTCAGGCTCCCCCGTCACTTCTTGGGTCAACAGAGCCTCCATCTTCCTCCCACCCCCTCCTGACACCATCAATTCTCATCCCCCTCCCCTGATCACAGCTCTAATCCCAGCCTTGTTTCTCACCATTCCCTCCAACCTCCCCTCTCTGAGGCAGAATGTTCTGTCTTCAGCAAGGTACCTTCTGATCACATGGCCCTCCTCGCAATCTGCACCAATTCCAAGTGAACTTGAGAGGGTAACTTCACTCACCCCATCAGTGAAAAGTTCCCACAACCTTTGGATTCACTTTCAGCGACTCTTCATCTCACGTTCTCCATTCGTATTGCTTATTTATTTATTTTTGTGCCTTTGGTACTCTAGCTGATTGCTGTCTTTCAATGATTCTGTTATGGTTATTATTCTAGGTTTATTGAGCATGCCCACGGGAAGATGAATCTCAGGGTTGTACTTGGTGACGCTCTTTATGTGTACTTTGATAACAGTTTTATTTTGAACCTTACCATCAAACCCCCAAACACGATGCTGTTGTAGTCTGGTGCACTGACCCCACTTTGCTGAGGCCAGGCGGCAACTCTCAGACACCCCTGCATACCTACCCCTTGAAGAGACCCCACTCCCGAGCATCAGGACACTGTCTCTGACACCATCCGCTCTGGGTCACTCCCATCCTCCGCCACCAACCTCAGTTCCCTTACTCCACACTGCTCGCTTCTACCTCCTACCCAAGATCCACAAACTGGACTGTCCAGATGGGTCCATTGTCTCTGCCTGCTCCTGCCCCACTGAACTCGTGTCCACAAACCTTGACTCCATTCTATCTCCTTTGGTTCAGTCCCTTCCCACTTACATCCACGACACTTCACATGATCTCAATCTCAACAACTTTCAGTTCCCTGGCCCCGACCACCACGTTTTCATCATGGACAGTCAGTCCCTGTAACCTTCTGTACCCCATCAAGAAAGCCTCGAAGTTCTCCACTTCTTTCTCAATAAATGACCCAACCAGTTCCTCTCCACCACCACCCTCCTGCATCTGGTGGAACTAGCTCTCATCCTCAACACTTTATCTCAGGTAGCCATGAGCCCCAGCTATGGCTGCCTCTTTGTTGGCTACATAGAACGGTCTATGTTCAAAGCCTTCCCCGGTTATACTCCTCAATTCTTCCTCTGCTACATTGACGACTGCATTGGTGCTGCTTCCTGCACCCATGCTGAGCTTGTCCAATTCATCAACTTTGCCTCCAACTTTCACCTTGTCCTTAAATTGACTTGGTCCATTTTTGACACTTCCCTCCCCTTTCTCAATCTTTGTCTCCATCTCTGGAGACAAGTTGTCTACTGACATCTGTTATAAACCTACTGATTCCCATGGTTATATTGACTATACCTCTTCCCACCCAATCTCCTGTAAAAGTGCTGCAGTATTCCCTTTTCCCAGTTCCTTCACCTCCATCATATCTTTTCCTAGGATGAGGCTTTTCTTTCCAGAACATCAGAAACATCCTCCTTCTTCCAAGAACAGGGTTTCCCTTCCTCCACCATTGATGCTGCCTTCACTCGCATCTCCTCCATTTTGGGATGTTATGTTGAAGTTGTGTAAGACAGCGAGGTCTAATTTGGAGGACTGTGTGCAGGTTTGGTCACCTACCCAGAGGAAAGGTGTCAATAAGGTTGAAAGAGAAAACTTATGAGGATGTTGTCAGGTCCGGAGGACCTGAGTTATAAGGACAGATCGAATCGGTTGGGACTTTATTCCCTGGAATGAAGGAGAATGAGGGGAGATTTGATAGAGGTATACAAAATTATGAGGGGTATAGACAGTGTAAATGCTAGTAGGTTTCTTTCACTGAGGTTGGGTAGACTACTAGAGGTCATGGGTGAAAAGTTTAAGGGGAGCATGAGAGGAAACCTCTTCCCTCAGAGGGTGGTGAGAGTGGCAACGAGCTACAAGTGGTGCATGCAAAATTGATTTCAATGTTTATGAGAGATTTGGATAGGTACATGGATGGTAGGGGTATGGAGGGCTATGGTCCTTGTGCAGGTCAATGGAAGTAGACAGTTTAAATGGTTTGGCACAGACTAGATGGGCTGAAGGACCTGTTTCATAGAAACATAGAAAATAGGTGCAGGAGTAGGCCATTCGGCCCTTCGAGCCTGCACCGCCATTTATTATGATCATGGCTGATCATCCAACTCAGAACCCAGCCTTCCCTCCATACCCCCTGACCCCTGTAGCCACAAGGGCCATATCTAACTTCCTTTTAAACATAGCTAATGAACTGGCCTCAACAGTTTGCTGTGGCAGAGAATTCCACAGATTCACCACTCTCTGTGTGAAGAAGTTTTTCCTAACCTCGGTCCTAAAAGGCTTCCCCTCTATCCTCAAACTGTGACCCCTCGTTCTAGACCTCCCCAACATCGGGAACAATCTTCCTGCATCTAGCCTGTCCAATCCCTTTAGGATCTTATACGTTTCAATCAGATCCCCCCTCAATCTTCTAAATTCCAACGAGTACAAGCCCAGTTCATCCAGTCTTTCTTCATATGAAAGACCTGCCATCCCAGGAATCAATCTGGTGAACCTTCTTTGTACTCCCTCTATGGCAAAGATGTCTTTCCTCAGATTAGGGGACCAAAACTGCACACAATTTTTCTGTGCTGTACTTTTCTATGACTCTATTTCCCAGACATCTGCACTCTCACCATCTTCCCCCAGCCTAAACAGGATAGAGTTCTTCTTGTCCTCACCTACCACCTCAACATCCAACACTTCTACACCCATCTTCAGCAGGCTCCGACCACCAAACACACCTGTGGCTCTGCTCCCCCAACTCTCCACTCTCCACGGGATAACTCCCTTCCCTTCCCAGTAATCTCGCTCCTGGCATAGATCCCTGCAAGTGACAGAAATGCTACGTCTGCCCATTCACCACCTGCACGCAGGGCCCAGGTGAGGCAACACTTCACCAGTGGAGCTGTTGCGGTGCTTCCAATGCAGCCCCCTCTACAATGGTGTGACCCAAAAGTAAGTCGAGGGACAGCTTCGGCAAGTGCATCTGCTCCGCCTGCCTAAAGTGGAACTTCCCAGTGGCCCACCATTTTAACTTTCATCCCCATTCCGACATGTTGATCCACAGACTCCTCTTCCGCCAAGATGAGGCCTCCCTCAGGGTGGAGAAGTAACATCTCCAGCTTAGTCTGGGCAGTCTCCAATCTGATGGCATGAATATCGATTTCTCCTCCCAGTACTTACACCCTCTGCTCCCTCACCTCTTCTCCTGAGCTGCCTATCACCTTCCCCTCGTGCCTCTCTTCCTTCACTTTCTCCTACTAGATTCCTTCCTCTCCAGCCACTTACCTTTCTCACCCACCTGTTACCTTCCAGCTTGTCTGCCTTCCACCCACCCCCAACTTTTAATCCCGGCATCTTTCCCCCTTCCTTTCCAGCCCTGATGGGTCTCGGCCCAAAACGTCGACCAAAACTCTTTTCCATGGATACTGCCTGACCAGCCTAGTCCCTCCAGCATTTTGTGTGTTCTGCTCTGAATTTCCAGCATCTGCAGAATGTTTAAGCCTTTACTCCCCGGAGCATAGGAAAATGAGTGGAGATGTGATAGAGGTGTCCAAAATTATGAGGGGTATAGATAAGTTGAAAGCAAGCAAGCTTTTTCCACTGAGGTTGGCCGAGACTCAAACGAGAGTTTATAGGTTAAGGATGAAAGGTGAAATATTAAGGGGAATTTCTTCACTCAGAGGGTGGTACGACTGTTGGGACGTGTGTTTCAATGACCAACACAGTCCGAGGATTGTGCTGGGGGCAGCCTGCAAGTGTTGGCACGCTTCTGACACCAACATAGCCTGCCCGCAACCTAACAGTACCTCTCTGGAATTGGGAGGAAATCTGCACAGTCACAGGGAGGAGTGCAAACTCCTTACAGACAGTGGCAGCAACTGAACCAAAGCTGGGTCTCTGGCATTACACCATGCCACTCTGCTCACACCACAAGGAAGAGGGGCCTGTGGGGGTGAATGTCAGGAAGGTGGCTGTGCCCATAACTTCTTGCAGCTTTGACAGGCTTCTCCACCCTAGCCAAGACCTCACAACATTCCAGACGCCGACAAAATCTCTTCATTCAAATGGCCTCGGCAGGGGGCGGGGAGGGAGTTCACCGGTGTTAGCTGTTATGTAGGCAGGGAGCAAGAAGAAGACAGATTTTCATCACAAAACTGCCTCTAGCAGCAGAGGGATGTACAAAATTCCCGAAGAAAACTCGAAAGTGATACAGTACTTACCCAAATGTTGACTGTTGGCATCCAAGATGGGAGAATAAGGAAGAGCCTCCTGTCCAAGGACCCAGCTCAGCACCAGGAGACAGTGAAGAAAGGCTGTGGAAAAGTCATGCCGGTGGTCTGATTGGAACACACCATGAGAAAATAGCAGAGTTCCTCTATCAACTCAACTCACACATGCCGAACATTAACGACAGAATAATCAGTCTTCCTTCCTTTTTGGCACACAGGTCACTGTGAGGCTCTAGGTGCTAACGTCTTCCTCCACTCTGCTTCTCTCCTATCGCATTCACAAACCACACAAATGCAGAAATTCACCCAAAAAGAAAATCCCCTGCTCTCCATTTTTACAATGCTTTCTCAGATCACTTACAATCAATCTCTCCATCCTTCAGCTTCACCCATCTCGGGGAGAGAGTTCACCCTATATCCTATCCTGGAGTGTGTGATGGGACAGTGTGGAGGGAGTTTCACTCCGTGTCTGACCCCGGGAGTGTGTGATGGGACGGTGTGGAGGGAGCTTCACTCTGTGTCTGACCCTGGGAGTGTGTGATGGGACAGTGTGGAGGGAGCTTCACTCTGTCTGACCCTGGGAGTGTGTGATGGGATGGTGTGGAGGGAGCTTCACTCTGTGTCTGACCCCAGGAGTGTGTGATGGGACGGTGTGGAGGGAGGGTCACTCTGTGTCTGACCCTGGGAGTGTGTGATGGGACAGTGTGGAGGGAGCTTCACTCTGTGTCTGACCCCGGGAGTGTGTGATGGGACGGTGTGGAGGGAGCTTCACTCTGTGTCTGATCCTGGGAGTGTGTGATGGGACAGTGTGGAGGGAGCTTCACTCTGTGTCTGACCCCGGGAGTGTGTGATGGGACGGTGTGGAGGGAGATTCACTCTGTCTGACCCTGGGAGTGTGTGATGGGACGGTGCGGAGGGAGCTTCACTCTGTGTCTGACCCCGGGAGTGTGTGATGGGACGGTGTGGAGGGAGCTTCACTCTGTGTCTGACCCCGGGAGTGTGTGATGGGACGGTGTGGAGGGAGTTTCACTCTGTGTCTGACCCCGGGAGTGTGTGATGGGACGGTGTGGAAGGAGCTTCACTCTGTGTCTGACCCCGGGAGTGTGTGATGGGACGGTGTGGAGGGAGTTTCACTCTGTGTCTGACCCCGGGAGTGTGTGATGGGATGGTGTGGAGGGAGCTTCACTCTGTGTCTGACCCCGGGAGTGTGTGATGGGACAGTGTAGAGGGAGGGTCACTCTGTGTCTGACCCCGGGAGTGTGTGATGGGACAGTGTGGAGGAAGGGTCGCTCTGTGTCTGACCCCGGGAGTGTGTGATGGGACAGTGTAGAGGCAGCTTCACTCTGTGTCTGACCCCGGGAGTGTGTGATGGGACGGTGTAGAGGCAGCTTCACTCTGTGTCTGACCCCGGGAGTGTGTGATGGGATGGTGTGGAGGGAGTTCTACTCTGTGTCTGACCCCGGGAGTGTGTGATGGGACAGTGTAGAGGGAGGGTCACTCTATGTCTGATCCCGGGAGTGTGTGATGGGACGGTGTGGAGGGAGCTTCACTCTGTGTCTGACCCCGGGAGTGTGTGATGGGATGGTGTGGAGGGAGTTCTACTCTGTGTCTGACCCCGGGAGTGTGTGATGGGACGGTGTGGAGGGAGCTTCACTCTGTGTGACCCCGGGAGTGTGTGATGGGACAGTGTGGAGGGAGATTCACTCTGTGTCTGACCCTGGGAGTGTGTGATCGGACAGTGTGGAGGGAGCTTCACTCTGTGTCTGACCCCGGGAGTGTGTGATGGGACAGTGTAGAGGGAGGGTCACTCTATGTCTGATCCCGGGAGTGTGTGATGGGACGGTGTGGAGGGAGCTTCACTCTGTGTCTGACCCTGGGAGTATGTGCTGTTCAAAACAAGAAATCTGTAATAAAACGCGAATATTTTATTTAACACCAGAAGAGGCTGAAGGTCCCAAAGTTTGGAGCAGAGGGAGAAACGAGGATCCAGGGAAGTGGTGGGCAGCTGCCATCAGAGATCTCAGTGGTCAGCAGTGGATTCTCATTCCAGTTTCTCTGTCCTCGTTGTAGTTACCGGGGGCGATCCCAATAATGGGAAAGTCCATGACAGTGGCACAATGACTCAACATCCTGACCACATCACTGAGGGTGAAGGGGAGTGCAGATAGTGGAGGCAGTACAAGTCCAGTGGATTCCTCAGATGTCCAGGTCATCATCAGGATCTTCCTCGTCAAAATCGTCGCTGGCATCGGGCTGGTAGTGAATCTTTGCCTTGCTATCTCCTTGTAAGAGGGCAGCCTTCCTGCTCCGGCAGAGAGCGATTGGGAGAAGTGGGGCGGGGGGGAAGAGAGACACACACAGAGGGACAGAGAGAGAGATGCAGAGGGACAGGGGAGAGAGTGATGGATAGAGACAATGGGAGGGGAAGGGACATATAGAGATAGCAAGACACACACAGAGGGACAGGGAGAGTGATGGATAGTGACAGAGGGAGGGGAAGGGACAGATGGAGACAGAGACACACACAGAGGGACAGGGAGAGTGATGGATAGTGACAGAGGGAGGGGAAGGGACAGATGGAGACAGAGACACACACAGAGGGACAGGGAGAGTGATGGATAGTGACAGAGGGAGGGGAAGGGACAGATGGAGACAGAGAGACACACACAGAGGGACAGAGAGTGAGATGCAGAGGGACAGGGAGAGTGATGGATAGAGACAATGGGAGAGGGGGGAGGGGGTGAGAGAGACACACAAAGGAAGAGAGAGAGAGAGAGATGCAGAGGGACAGGGGAGAGAGTGATGGATAGTGACAGAGGGAGGGGAGAGAGACAGACAGTCAGTCAGTCAGTCAGTTCTGGGCAATGCACACTTTCTGGGCTCATCCCCTCCCTCACCCCCTTGCCACCCCCACTGCCATCCGTTTTCCCTCCCTCAAGTGACCACCAGTTCAGACAGAGCTGCATTGAGCAACAGGTTGGGAGGGAAGGGAAGGACCAGGGGTGGAGAAGGGGAGACCAGGTTTATTTTGATGGAGAGACACGACACCTGCCCCTGCCTCCCCGGACACATACCTGGCAGGAGAGAGGTGGTAGGGCAGTGGGACAGATGACCTTGCTTGCTGCTCCTCTGCTGTCAGCCGCAGGTTGAAGGTCAGGTCTGCGGTGGGGTCCACCTAACGGGCAGAGAGAATCACAGAACAGGGACATGTGGGGTGTGGCAAGACAGTGTGGGACACAGATGGGAGGGAGGCACCAAGAAGCTGTGGAATGGGGGGGGGATGAGTGGGTAGGGGGCGGGTCACAGAGGAGGATGGGATGGGGGTCACAAGGGAGGACGGGGTGGGGGGTCACAGAGCAGGATGGGATGGGGGTCACAGGGGAGGACAGGGTGGGGGGTCACAGGGGAGGACAGGGTGGGGGGTCACAGGGGAGGACAGGGTGGGAGTGGGTCACAGGGGAGGACGGGGTGGGGGGGTCACAGGGGAGGACAGGGTGGGGGGTCACAGGGGAGGACGGGGTGGGGGGTCACAGAGCAGGATGGGATGGGGGTCACAGGGGAGGACAGGGTGGGGGGTCACAGGGGAGGACGGGGTGGGAGTGGGTCACAGGGGAGGACGGGGTGGGGGGGTCACAGGGGAGGACGGGGTGGGGGGGTCACAGGGGAGGACAGGGTGGGGGGTCACAGGGGAGGACAGGGTGGGAGTGGGTCACAGGGGAGGACGGGGTGGGAGTGGGTCACAAGGGAGGATGGGGTGGGGGGTCACAGGGGAGGACGGGGTGGAAGTGGGTCACAGGGGAGGACGGGGTGGAAGTGGGCCACAGGGGAGGATGGGGTGGGGGGGTCACAGGGGAGGACGGGGTGGAAGTGGGTCACAGGGGAGGACAGGGTGGGGGGGTCACAGGGGAGGACGGGGTGGGGGGTCACAGAGGAGGATGGGGTGGGGGGGGTCACAGGGGAGGACGGGGTGGGGGGTCACAGGGGAGGACGGGGTGGGAGTGGGTCACAGGGGAGGACAGGGTGGGGGGTCACAGGGGAGGACAGGGTGGGGGGTCACAGGGGAGGACGGGGTGGGAGTGGGTCACAGGGGAGGACGGGGTGGGAGTGGGTCACAAGGGAGGACGGGGTGGGGGGTCACAGGGGAGGACGGGGTGGGGGGTCACAGAGGAGGATGGGGTGGGGGGGTCACAGAGGAGGATGGGGTGGGGGGGTCACAGGGGAGGACGGGGTGGAAGTGGGTCACAGGGGAGGACAGGGTGGGGGGGTCACAGGGGAGGACAGGGTGGAAGTGGGTCACAGGGGAGGACAGGGTGGGGGGGTCACAGGGGAGGACAGGGTGGGGGGTCACAGGGGAGGACGGGGTGGGGGGTCACAGAGGAGGATGGGGTGGGGGGGTCACAGGGGAGGACGGGGTGGGGGGTCACAGGGGAGGACGGGGTGGGAGTGGGTCACGGGGAGGACAGGGTGGGGGGTCACAGGGGAGGACGGGGTGGGAGTGGGTCACAGGGGAGGACGGGGTGGGAGTGGGTCACAAGGGAGGACGGGGTGGGGGGTCACAGGGGAGGACGGGGTGGGGGGTCACAGAGGAGGACGGGGTGGGGGGTCACAGGGGAGGACGGGGTGGAAGTGGGTCACAGGGGAGGACAGGGTGGGGGGGTCACAGGGGAGGACGGGGTGGAAGTGGGTCACAGGGGAGGACAGGGTGGGGGGGTCACAGGGGAGGACAGGGTGGGGGGTCACAGGGGAGGACAGGGTGGGGGGTCACAGAGGAGGATGGGGTGGGGGGTCACAGAGGAGGATGGGGTGGGGGGGTCACAGGGGAGGACAGGGTGGGGGGTCACAGGGGAGGACAGGGTGGGAGTGGGTCACAGGGGAGGACAGGGTGGGGGGTCACAGAGGAGGATGGGGTGGGGGGGTCACAGGGGAGGACGGGATGGGGGGGTCACAAAGGAGGACGGGGTGGGAGGGGTCACAGGGGAGGACGGGGTGGGGGGTGCGAAGCCAAACCAAGCTATCGGATGATTGATGCTAATGAGAGAGGTAAGAGAGACAATGGAGAAACATTTAAAATGCCAATAAGAGAGGAGAGAGGAATTAACGGAAAAGAAACACAATTTAGAATATTGACAGACCGGTTACTTTGAAGCTGAACTGTTTGAAGTTTGATGTTTGATGGACAGGTGATACCCCAGCAGGGGGATAAAAAGAGCAGGTTCGCTAAGGCACAGCACACCACGAGACCACGAGATAACAAGACCCTGGAAAGAGCAGTGTGCCCCCACAAGTGGTGGGAGTTTGGAGGTCCGGTTCGTGGGAACCGACCATAGGCTCACAGGGTGTAAAGGTACGATTGGCGGGAACCTGGTGTGTGTGTCCGCCCTTGCCTGGGTGCCCGGTTCACCGCGGAAGAACGGTCGTATCCGGAACGGAGGGGTCACAGTCGGTGACCACAGCAGGATAGAAGACATCAAAAAGGGTCTGCCCGAAAGCTAACTGTGGAGACATCAAGGGTCTGCCTGAACCAAATTGCATCCCGCCCCCTCTCTCTCTCCCTCTCCAACGGTACGACAACAGCGATTACTGTGAACTGTACTAAGCTGAACTGAACTCTGCGTCACTTAAGACTGATCATTTTACTCCTAGACTGCGATAGAGCTTGGTTGATTCCTATTACCCTAGTTCTGTGTACATGTGTGCATTATCATTGCTAACCTGTTACATTTATATCCTTACGACTAGAGCACTGTATTATTTGTTTCTTTAATAAAACTTTATTAGTTCTCAGTAATCCAGACTCCAACGAGTGTTCCATTTCTGCTGGTTTGGCAATCCAGTTACGGGGTACGTAACAGGGGTCACAGAGGGGAAGGGGGTGGGGGGGTCACAGAGAAGGACAGGGTGGGGGGGTCACAGAGGAGAACGGGGTGGGGGGTCACAGAGGAGAACAGGGTGAAGGGAGGATTGGAGAGTGAGGAAGACTGGTTGAAGGGAGGATTGGAAAGTGAGGAAGACTGGGTGAAGGGAGGATTGGAGAGTGAGGACGAAGGGGAAGGTGCCAGTGAGGAATTACAGGGACGGGGTGTTGCTGACTCTGAGGGTGTGAGGGAGAGACAGTGCAGATGGGAGCTCGGACATCAGGACACAGCACTCTCCCTGCCGGATTGGGTGGAGGGGTCGGGAGCCCCGGTACCTTTACCGATGTCTCTGTTGGCGCCTCGTCCGGGAATGGGACCACCGCCGTCCTGAGTCTGAGATCGTCCTCCACAGTGAAACACTCCACCTGCGGCGGAGGGCAGAAAGGGGTTATCCTGCACTCGCTGCCTCCTTACCTCAACTACCCCACCTTCTAACTCAACTCCTCCATCACATCCACCTACCAACCTCGTGCAGGACACCCTGAAGGTTAACCACCAGGTTGGATCAGCGGTGAGGAAAGCGAATGCTATGTTGGCATTCATTTCAAGAGGAATAGTGTATAAGAGTAAGGAGGTGTTGATGAGGATCTGTGGGGCACTGGTGAGACCTCAGCTGGAATACTGTGTGCAGTTTTGGGCCCCCTATCTTAGAAGGGATGTTCTGATGTTCGAGAGGGTCCAGAGAAGATTTACCAGGATGATTCCTGGAATGCAGCGGCTAACATATGAGGAGCGTTTGTCAGCTCTTGGACTGTATTCATTAGAGTATGGAAGAATGAGAGGGGATCTCATAGAAACATTTACAATGTTGAAAGGGTTGGACAGAGTAGATGTGGAAAGGCTGTTTCCCTTGGTGGGTGAGTCCAGGACAAGAGGCCACAGTCTTAGAATTAGAGGGTACCCATTTAAAACGGAGATGAGGAGAAATGTTTTTAGCCAGAGTGTCGTGGATTTAGGGAATTCATTGTCACATACAGCTGTGGATGCCCGATCATTGAGGGTGTTTAAGGAGGAGATTAATAGGTATCTAATTAGTCAGGGTATCAAGCAATATGGGGAAAAAGCCAGAAACTGGAACTAGATGGGAGAATAGTTTAGCTTAAGGTGGAGTGATGGAGCAGACTCGATGGGCTGAATGGACTACTTCTGCTGCTTTGTCTTGTGATCTTGTGAAACCCCAACCCACATCATCTCCCACTCCCTCTCAACACACCCATCACCCTCCCAATACACCCCTCACCCCTCCCACTACAATCCTCACCCCCTTCCTCCCCACTAAACCCCTCACCACTCCCACTATAACCCTCACCCCTCCCACTATAATGCTCACCTCTCCCTCCCCACTATGCCCCTCAACCCCTCCCTCCCTCTACAACCGTCATCACCTCCCTCGCCTCCACACCTCATCCCCTCCCCCCTCCCGCTATACCCTCTACCGCTCCCACTATAACCTCGTCCTCCCACTCCCAGTAAACGCCTAACCTCTGCCAAGGGTTCGAGTGGCAGAGGGGGAGAGGGGAAGGGTTCGAGTGGGAGGAGAGGGAGAGGGGAAGGGTTTGAGTGGGAGGAGAGGGAGAGGGGAAGGGTTCGAGTGGAAGGAGAGGGAGTGGGGAAGGGTTCGAGTGGGAGGAGGGAGAGGGGAAGGGTTCGAGTGGGAGGAGAGGGAGAGGGGAAGGGTTTGAGTGGGAGGAGAGGGAGAGGGGAAGGGTTCGAGTGGGAGGAGGGAGAGGGGAAGGGTTCGAGTGGGAGGAAAGTGAGAGGGGAAGGGTTCGAGTGGGAGGAGAGGGAGAGGGGAAGAGTTCAAATGGGAGGAGAGGGAGAGGGGAAGGGTTTGTGTGGGCGGTGGGGAAGGGTTCGAGTGGGAGGAGAGGGAGAGGGCAAGGGTTCGAGTGGGAGGAGAGGGAGAGGGGAAGGGTTTGTGTGGGTGGTGGGGAATGGTTCGAGTGGGAGGAGGGAGAGGGGATGGGTTTGAGTGGGAGGAGGGAGAGGGGAAGGGTTCAAGTGGGAGTGAGGAAGGGAACGAGTGGGAGGAGGGAGAGGGGAAGGGTTCGAGTGGGAGTGAGGAAGGGATCGAGTGGGAGGAGGGAGAGGGGATGGGTTTGAGTGGGAGGAGGGAGAGGGGAAGGATTCGAGTGGGAGGAGAGGGAGAGGGGAAGGGTTCGAGTGGGAGGAGGGAGAGGGGAAGGGTTCGAGTGGGAGGAGGGAGAGGGGAAGGGTTCGAGTGGAAGGGATCAAGTGGGAGGAGGGAGAAGGGAAGGGTTCGAGTGGGAGTGAGGAAGGGTTCGAGTGGGAGGAGGGAGAGGGGAAGGGTTCGAGTGGGAGGAGGAAGAGGGGAAGGGTTCGAGTGGGAGTGAGGAAGGGATCGAGTGGGAGGAGGGAGAGAGGAAGGGTTCGAGTGGGAGGAGAGGGAGTGGGGAAGGGCTTGTGTGGGTGGAGAGAGGGAGGGAGGAAGGGTTCGAGTGGGAGAGGGGAAGGGTTTGAGTGGGAGGAGAGGGAGAGGGGAAGGGTTCGAATGGGAGGACAGGAAGGGTTCGAGTGGAAGGAGGGAGAAGGGATGGGTTCGAGTGGGAGGAGGGAGAGGGGAAGGGTTCGAGTGGGAGGAGAGGGAGGGGAAAGGGTTTGTGTGGGTGGAGAGAGGGAGTGAGGAAGGGATCGAGTGGGAGGAGAGGGAGAGGGGAAGGGTTTGTGTGGGCGGTGGGGAAGGGTTGGAGTGGGAGGAGGGAGAGGGGAAGGGTTCGAGTGGGAGGAAGGAGAGGGGAAGGGTTTGAGTGGGAGGAGGAAGAGGGGAAGGGTTCGAGTGGGAGGAGGGAGGGGGAAGGGTTCGAGTGGGAGTGAGGAAGGGATCGAGTGGGAGGAGGGAGAGAGGAAGGGTTCGAGTGGGAGGAGAGGGAGAGGGGAAGGGTTTGTGTGGGTGGAGAGAGGGAGTGAGGAAGGGATCGACTGGGAGGAGAGGGAGAGGGGAAGGGTTTGTGTGGGCGGTGGGGAAGGGTTCAAGTGGGAGGAGGGAGAGGGGAAGGGTTCGAGTGGAAGGAGGGAGAGGGGATGGGTTTGAGTGGGAGGAGGGAGAGGGGAAGGGTTCGAGTGGGAGGAGAGGGAGAGGGGAAGGGTTCGAGTGGGAGGAGAGGGAGAGGGGAAGGGTTCGAGTGGGAGGAGGGAGAGGGGAAGGGTTCGAGTGGGAGGAGGGAGAAGGGAAGGGTTCGAGTGGGAGGAGGGAGAAGGGAAGGGTTCAAGTGGGAGTGAGGAAGGGTTCGAGTGGGAGGAGGAAGAGGGGAAGGGTACGAATGGGAGGAGGGAAAGCGTTCGAGTGGGATCGAGGAAGGGATCGAGTGGGAGGAGGGAGAGAGGAAGGGTTCGAGTGGGAGGAGAGGGAGAGGGGAAGGGTTTGTGTGGGTGGAGAGAGGGAGGGAGGAAGGGTTCGAGTGGGAGAGGGGAAGGGTTTGAGTGGGAGGAGAGGGAGAGGAGAAGGGTTCGAGTGGGAGGACAGGAAGGGTTCGAGTGGAAGGAGGGAGAAGGGATGGGTTCGAGTGGGAGGAGGGAGAGGGGAAGGGTTCGAGTGGAAGGAGGGAGAAGGGATGGGTTCGAGCGGGAGGAGGGAGAGGGGAAGGGTTCGAGTGGGAGGAGAGGGAGAGGGGAAGGGTTTGTGTGGGTGGAAGGGAGTGAGGAAGGGATCGAATGGGAGGAGAGGGAGAGGGGAAGGGTTTGTGTGGGCGGTGGGGAAGGGTTGGAGTGGGAGGATGGAGAGGGGAAGGGTTTGAGTGGGAGGAGGGAGAGGGGAAGGGTTCGAGTGGGAGTGAGGAAGGGATCGAGTGGGAGGAGGGAGAGAGGAAGGGTTCAAGTGGGAGGAGAGGGAGAGGGGAAGGGTTTGAGTGGGAGGAGGGAGAGGCGAAGGGTTCGAGTGGGAGTGAGGAAGGGAACAAGTGGGAGGAGGGAGAGGGGAAGGGTTCGAGTGGGAGGAGAGGGAGAGGGGAAGGGTTTGTGTGGGCGGTGGGGAAGGGTTCAAGTGGGAGGAGGGAGAGGGGAAGGGTTCGAGTGGAAGGAGGGAGAAGGGATGGGTTCGAGCGGGAGGAGGGAGAGGGGAAGGGTTCGAGTGGGAGGAGAGGGAGGGGGAAGGGTTTGTGTGGGTGGAGAGGAAGGGTTGGAGTGGGAGGAGGGAGAGGGGAAGGGTTCGAGTGGTAGGAAGGAGAGGGGAAGGGTTCGAGTTGGAGGAGGGAGAGGGGAAGGGTTCTAGTGGGAGTGAGGAAGGGATCGAGTGGGAGGAGGGAGAGAGGAAGGGTTCGAGTGGGAGGAGAGGGAGAGGGGAAGGGTTTGTGTGGGCGGAGAGAGGGAGGGAGGAAGGGTTCGAGTGGGAGAGGGGAAGGGTTCGAGTGGGAGGAGGGAGAGGGGATGGGTTCGAGTGGGAGGAGGGAGAAGGGAAGGGTTTGAGTGGGAGTGAGGAAGGGAACGAGTGGGAGGAGGGAGAGGGGAAGGGTTCGAGTGGGAGGAGAGGGAGAGGGGAAGGGTTTGAGTGGGAGGAGAGGAAGAGGGGAAGGGTTTGAGTGGGAGAGGGGAAGGGTTCGAGTGGGAGAGGGCAAGGGTTCGAGTGGGAGTGAGGAAGGGTTCGAGTGGGAGGAGAGGGAGAGGGGAAGGGTTCTAGTGGGAGGAGAGGGAAAGGGTTTGAGTGGGAGAGGGGAAGGGTTCGAGTGGGAGGAGAGGGAGAGGGGAAGGGTTTGAGTGGGAGAGGGGAAGAGTTCGAGTGGGAGGAGAGGGAGAGGGGAAGGGTTTGAGTGGGAGAGGGGAAGAGTTCGAGTGGGAGGAGAGGGAGAGGGGAAGGGTTCGAGTGGGAGGAGAGGGAGAGGGGAAGAGTTCGAGTGGGAGGAGAGGGAGAGGGGAAGGGTTCGAGTGAGAGGAGGGAGAGGGGAAGGGTTCCAGTGGGAGGAGAGGAAGAGTTCGAGTGGGAGGAGAGGGAGAGGGAAAGGGCTCGAGTGGGAGAGGGGAAGAGTTCGAGTGGGAGGAGGGAGAGGGGAAGGGTTTGAGTGGGAGAGGGGAAGGGTTCGAGTGGGTGGAGAGGGAGAGGGGAAGGGTTCGAGTGGGAGGAGAGGGAGAGGGGAAGGGTTCGAGTGGGAGCAGGGAGAGGGGAAGGGTTTGAGTGGGAGAGGGGAAGGGTTCGAGTGGGAGGAGAGGGAGAGGGGAAGGGTTCGAGTGGGAGGAGGGAGAGGGGAAGGGGTCTAGTGGGAGTGAGGAAGGGATCGAGTGGGAGGAGGGAGAGAGGAAGGGTTCGAGTGGGAGGAGAGGGAGAGGGGAAGGGTTTGTGTGGGCGGAGAGAGGGAGGGAGGAAGGGTTCGAGTGGGAGAGGGGAAGGGTTCGAGTGGGAGGAGGGAGAGGGGATGGGTTCGAGTGGGAGGAGGGAGAAGGGAAGGGTTTGAGTGGGAGTGAGGAAGGGAACGAGTGGGAGGAGGGAGAGGGGAAGGGTTCGAGTGGGAGGAGAGGGAGAGGGGAAGGGTTTGAGTGGGAGGAGGGAGAGGGGAAGGGTTCGAGTGGGAGTGAGGAAGGGAACGAGTGGGAGGAGGGAGAGGGGAAGGGTTCGAGTGGGAGGAGAGGGAGAGGGGAAGGGTTTGTGTGGGTGGAGAGAGGGAGTGAGGAAGGGATCGACTGGGAGGAGAGGGAGAGGGGAAGGGTTTGTGTGGGCGGTGGGGAAGGGTTCAAGTGGGAGGAGGGAGAGGGGAAGGGTTTGAGTGGAAGGAGGGAGAAGGGATGGGTTCGAGTGGGAGGAGGGAGAGGGGAAGGGTTCTAGTGGGAGTGAGGAAGGGATTGAGTGGGAGGAGGAAGAGAGGAAGTGTTCGAGTGGGAGGAGAGGGAGAGGGGAAGGGTTTGTGTGGGCGGAGAGAGGGAGGGAGGAAGGGTTCGAGTGGGAGAGAGGAAGGGTTCGAGTGGGAGGAGAGGGAGAGGGGAAGGGTTTGTGTGGGCGGTGGGGAAGGGTTGGAGTGGGAGGAGGGAGAGGGGAAGAGTTCGAGTGGAAGGAGGGAGAAGGGATGGGTTCGAGTGTGAGGAAGGAGAGGGGAAGGGTTCGAGTGGGAGGAGAGGGAGAGGGAAAGGGTTCGAGTGGGAAGAGAGGGAGAGGGGCAGGGTTTGTGTGGGTGGAGAGAGGGTGGGAGTAAGGGTTCGAGTGGGAGGGGGAAGGGTTCGAGTGGGAGGAGGGAGAGGGGAAGAGTTCGAGTGGGAGGAGAGGGAGAGGGGAAGGGTTTGAGTGGGAGGAGGGAAGGGTTCGAGTGGGAGGAGAGGGAGAGGGGAAGGGTTTGAGTGGGAGAGGGGAAGGGTTTGAGTGGGAGGAGAGGGAGAGGGGAAAGGTTCCAGTGGGAGTGAGGAAGAGTTCGAGTGGGAGGAGGGAGAGGGGAAGGGTTCCAGTGGAAGTGAGGAAGAGTTCGAGTGGGAGGAGAGGAAGAGGGGAAGGGTTTGAGTGGGAGAGGGGAAGGGTTCGAGTGGAAGAGGGGAAGGGTTCGAGTGGGAGTGAGGAAGGGTTCGAGTGGGTGGAGAGGGAGAGGGGGAAGGGTTCGAGTGGGAGGAGAGGAAGAGGGGAAGGGTTTGAGTGGGAGAGGGGAAGGGTTCGAGTGGGAGAGGGCAAGGGTTCGAGTGGGAGTGAGGAAGGGTTCGAGTGGGAGGAGAGGGAGAGGGGAAGGGTTCTAGTGGGAGGAGAGGGAGAGGGGAAGGGTTTGAGTGGGAGAGGGGAAGGGTTCGAGTGGGAGGAGAGGGAGAGGGGAAGGGTTTGAGTGGGAGAGGGGAAGAGTTCGAGTGGGAGGAGAGGGAGAGGGGAAGGGTTTGAGTGGGAGAGGGGAAGAGTTCGAGTGGGAGGAGAGGGAGAGGGGAAGGGTTCGAGTGGGAGGAGAGGGAGAGGGGAAGAGTTCGAGTGGGAGGAGAGGGAGAGGGGAAGGGTTCGAGTGGGAGGAGGGAGAGGGGAAGGGTTCCAGTGGGAGGAGAGGAAGAGTTCGAGTGGGAGGAGAGGGAGAGGGAAAGGGCTCGAGTGGGAGAGGGGAAGAGTTCGAGTGGGAGGAGGGAGAGGGGAAGGGTTTGAGTGGGAGAGGGGAAGGGTTCGAGTGGGAGGAGAGGGAGAGGGGAAGGGTTCGAGTGGGAGGAGAGGGAGAGGGGAAGGGTTCGAGTGGGAGCAGGGAGAGGGGAAGGGTTTGAGTGGGAGAGGGGAAGGGTTCGAGTGGGAGGAGAGGGAGAGGGGAAGGGTTCGAGTGGGAGGAGGGAGAGGGGAAGGGTTCTAGTGGGAGTGAGGAAGGGATCGAGTGGGAGGAGGGAGAGAGGAAGGGTTCGAGTGGGAGGAGAGGGAGAGGGGAAGGGTTTGTGTGGGCGGAGAGAGGGAGGGAGGAAGGGTTCGAGTGGGAGAGGGGAAGGGTTCGAGTGGGAGGAGGGAGAGGGGATGGGTTCGAGTGGGAGGAGGGAGAAGGGAAGGGTTTGAGTGGGAGTGAGGAAGGGAACGAGTGGGAGGAGGGAGAGGGGAAGGGTTCGAGTGGGAGGAGAGGGAGAGGGGAAGGGTTTGAGTGGGAGGAGGGAGAGGGGAAGGGTTCAAGTGGGAGTGACGAAGGGAACGAGTGGGAGGAGGGAGAGGGGAAGGGTTCGAGTGGGAGGAGAGGGAGAGGGGAAGGGTTTGTGTGGGTGGAGAGAGGGAGTGAGGAAGGGATCGACTGGGAGGAGAGGGAGAGGGGAAGGGTTTGTGTGGGCGGTGGGGAAGGGTTCAAGTGGGAGGAGGGAGAGGGGAAGGGTTTGAGTGGAAGGAGGGAGAAGGGATGGGTTCGAGTGGGTGGAGGGAGAGGGGAAGGGTTCGAGTGGTAGGAAGGAGAGGGGAAGGGTTCGAGTGGGTGGAGGGAGAGGGGAAGGGTTCTAGTGGGAGTGAGGAAGGGATCGAGTGGGAGGAGGAAGAGAGGAAGTGTTCGAGTGGGAGGAGAGGGAGAGGGGAAGGGTTTGTGTGGGCGGAGAGAGGGAGGGAGGAAGGGTTCGAGTGGGAGAGAGGAAGGGTTCGAGTGGGAGGAGAGGGAGAGGGGAAGGGTTTGTGTGGGCGGTGGGGAAGGGTTGGAGTGGGAGGAGGGAGAGGGGAAGGGTTCGAGTGGAAGGAGGGAGAAGGGATGGGTTCGAGTGTGAGGAAGGAGAGGGGAAGGGTTTGAGTGGGAGGAGGGAGAGGGGAAGGGTTCGAGTGGGAGGAGAGGGAGAGGGAAAGGGTTCGAGTGGGAAGAGAGGGAGAGGGGCAGGGTTTGTGTGGGTGGAGAGAGGGTGGGAGTAAGGGTTCGAGTGGGAGGGGGAAGGGTTCGAGTGGGAGGAGGGAGAGGGGAAGGGTTCGAGTGGGAGGAGAGGGAGAGGGGAAGGGTTTGAGTGGGAGGAGGGAAGGGTTCGAGTGGGAGGAGAGGGAGAGGGGAAGGGTTTGAGTGGGAGAGGGGAAGGGTTTGAGTGGGAGGAGAGGGAGGGGGAAAGGTTCCAGTGGGAGTGAGGAAGAGTTCGAGTGGGAGGAGGGAGAGGGGAAGGGAGTGGAAGGGGAAGAGTTCGAGTGGGAGGAGAGGAAGAGGGGAAGGGTTTGAGTGGGAGAGGGGAAGGGTTCGAGTGGAAGAGGGGAAGGGTTCGAGTGGGAGTGAGGAAGGGTTCGAGTGGGTGGAGAGGGAGAGGGGAAGGGTTCGAGTGGGAGGAGAGGAAGAGGGGAAGGGTTTGAGTGGGAGAGGGGAAGGGTTCGAGTGGGAGAGGGCAAGGGTTCGAGTGGGAGTGAGGAAGGGTTCGAGTGGGAGGAGGGAGAGGGGAAGGGTTCCAGTGGAAGTGAGGAAGAGTTCGAGTGGGAGGAGAGGAAGAGGGGAAGGGTTTGAGTGGGAGAGGGGAAGGGTTCGAGTGGAAGAGGGGAAGGGTTCGAGTGGAAGTGAGGAAGGGTTCGAGTGGGTGGAGAGGGAGAGGGGAAGGGTTCGAGTGGGAGGAGAGGAAGAGGGGAAGGGTTTGAGTGGGAGAGGGGAAGGGTTCGAGTGGGAGAGGGTAAGGGTTCGAGTGGGAGTGAGGAAGGGTTCGAGTGGGAGGAGAGGGAGAGGGGAAGGGTTCTAGTGGGTGGAGGGAGAGGGGGGCGGTGGGCGAGTGTGAGGAAGGAGAGGGGAAGGGTTTGAGTGGGAGGAGGGAGAGGGGAAGGGTTCGAGTGGGAGGAGAGGGAGAGGGAAAGGGTTCGAGTGGGAAGAGAGGGAGAGGGGCAGGGTTTGTGTGGGTGGAGAGAGGGTGGGAGTAAGGGTTCGAGTGGGAGGGGGAGGGTTCGAGTGGGAGGAGGGAGAGGGTTCGAGTGGGAGGAGAGGGAGAGGGGAAGGGTTTGAGTGGGAGGAGGGAAGGGTTCGAGTGGAAGTGGGAGAGGGGAAGGAGGAGAGGGAGGGAAAGGTTCAGTGGGAGTGAGGAAGAGTGGGAGGAGGGAGAGGGGAAGGGGGAGTTCGAGTGGGAGGAGAGGAAGAGGGGAAGGGTTTGAGTGGGAGAGGGGAAGGGTTCGAGTGGAAGAGGGGAAGGGTTCGAGTGGAAGTGAGGAAGGGTTCGAGTGGGTGGAGAGGGAGAGGGGAAGGGTTCGAGTGGGAGGAGAGGAAGAGGGGAAGGGTTTGAGTGGGAGAGGGGAAGGGTTCGAGTGGGAGAGGGCAAGGGTTCGAGTGGGAGTGAGGAAGGGTTCGAGTGGGAGGAGGGAGAGGGGAAGGGTTCCAGTGGAAGTGAGGAAGAGTTCGAGTGGGAGGAGAGGAAGAGGGGAAGGGTTTGAGTGGGAGAGGGGAAGGGTTCGAGTGGAAGAGGGGAAGGGTTCGAGTGGAAGTGAGGAAGGGTTCGAGTGGGTGGAGAGGGAGAGGGGAAGGGTTCGAGTGGGAGGAGAGGAAGAGGGGAAGGGTTTGAGTGGGAGAGGGGAAGGGTTCGAGTGGGAGAGGGTAAGGGTTCGAGTGGGAGTGAGGAAGGGTTCGAGTGGGAGGAGAGGGAGAGGGGAAGGGTTCTAGTGGGAGGAGAGGGAGAGGGGAAGGGTTTGAGTGGGAGAGGGGAAGGGTTCGAGTGGGAGGAGAGGGAGAGGGGAAGGGTTTGAGTGGGAGAGGGGAAGAGTTCGAGTGGGAGGAGAGGGAGAGGGGAAGGGTTTGAGTGGGAGAGGGGAAGAGTTCGAGTGGGAGGAGAGGGAGAGGGGAAGGGTTCGAGTGGGAGGAGAGGGAGAGGGGAAGAGTTCGAGTGGGAGGAGAGGGAGAGGGGAAGGGTTCGAGTGGGAGGAGGGAGAGGGGAAGGGTTCCAGTGGGAGGAGAGGAAGAGTTCGAGTGGGAGGAGAGGGAGAGGGAAAGGGCTCGAGTGGGAGAGGGGAAGAGTTCGAGTGGGAGGAGAGGGAGAGGGGAAAGGTTCCAGTGGGAGTGAGGAAGAGTTCGAGTGGGAGGAGGGAGAGGGGAAGGGTTCCAGTGGAAGTGAGGAAGAGTTCGAGTGGGAGGAGAGGAAGAGGGGAAGGGTTTGAGTGGGAGAGGGGAAGGGTTCGAGTGGAAGAGGGGAAGGGTTCGAGTGGGAGTGAGGAAGGGTTCGAGTGGGTGGAGAGGGAGAGGGGAAGGGTTCGAGTGGGAGGAGAGGAAGAGGGGAAGGGTTTGAGTGGGAGAGGGGAAGGGTTCGAGTGGGAGAGGGCAAGGGTTCGAGTGGGAGTGAGGAAGGGTTCGAGTGGGAGGAGAGGGAGAGGGGAAGGGTTCTAGTGGGAGGAGAGGGAGAGGGGAAGGGTTTGAGTGGGAGAGGGGAAGGGTTCGAGTGGGAGGAGAGGGAGAGGGGAAGGGTTTGAGTGGGAGAGGGGAAGAGTTCGAGTGGGAGGAGAGGGAGAGGGGAAGGGTTTGAGTGGGAGAGGGGAAGAGTTCGAGTGGGAGGAGAGGGAGAGGGGAAGGGTTCGAGTGGGAGGAGAGGGAGAGGGGAAGAGTTCGAGTGGGAGGAGAGGGAGAGGGGAAGGGTTCGAGTGGGAGGAGGGAGAGGGGAAGGGTTCCAGTGGGAGGAGAGGAAGAGTTCGAGTGGTAGGAGAGGGAGAGGGAAAGGGCTCGAGTGGGAGAGGGGAAGAGTTCGAGTGGGAGGAGGGAGAGGGGAAGGGTTTGAGTGGGAGAGGGGAAGGGTTCGAGTGGGAGGAGAGGGAGAGGGGAAGGGTTCGAGTGGGAGGAGAGGGAGAGGGGAAGGGTTCGAGTGGGAGCAGGGAGAGGGGAAGGGTTTGAGTGGGAGAGGGGAAGGGTTCGAGTGGGAGGAGAGGGAGAGGGGAAGGGTTCGAGTGGGAGGAGGGAGAGGGGAAGGGTTCTAGTGGGAGTGAGGATGGGCTCGTGTGGGTGGAGGGAGAGAGGAAGGGTTCGAGTGGGAGGAGAGGGAGAGGGGAAGGGTTTGTGTGGGCGGAGAGAGGGAGGGAGGAAGGGTTCGAGTGGGAGAGGGGAAGGGTTCGAGTGGGAGGAGGGAGAGGGGATGGGTTCGAGTGGGAGGAGGGAGAAGGGAAGGGTTTGAGTGGGAGTGAGGAAGGGAACGAGTGGGAGGAGGGAGAGGGGAAGGGTTCGAGTGGGAGGAGAGGGAGAGGGGAAGGGTTTGAGTGGGAGGAGGGAGAGGTGAAGGGTTCGAGTGGGAGTGAGGAAGGGAACGAGTGGGAGGAGGGAGAGGGGAAGGGTTCGAGTGGGAGGAGAGGGAGAGGGGACGGGTTTGTGTGGGTGGAGAGAGGGAGTGAGGAAGGGATCGACTGGGAGGAGAGGGAGAGGGGAAGGGTTTGTGTGGGCGGTGGGGAAGGGTTCAAGTGGGAGGAGGGAGAGGGGAAGGGTTTGAGTGGAAGGAGGGAGAAGGGATGGGTTCGAGTGGGTGGAGGGAGAGGGGAAGGGTTCGAGTGGTAGGAAGGAGAGGGGAAGGGTTCGAGTGGGTGGAGGGAGAGGGGAAGGGTTCTAGTGGGAGTGAGGAAGGGATCGAGTGGGAGGAGGAAGAGAGGAAGTGTTCGAGTGGGAGGAGAGGGAGAGGGGAAGGGTTTGTGTGGGCGGAGAGAGGGAGGGAGGAAGGGTTCGAGTGGGAGAGAGGAAGGGTTCGAGTGGGAGGAGAGGGAGAGGGGAAGGGTTTGTGTGGGCGGTGGGGAAGGGTTGGAGTGGGAGGAGGGAGAGGGGAAGGGTTCGAGTGGAAGGAGGGAGAAGGGATGGGTTCGAGTGTGAGGAAGGAGAGGGGAAGGGTTTGAGTGGGAGGAGGGAGAGGGGAAGGGTTCGAGTGGGAGGAGAGGGAGGGGAAAGGGTTCGAGTGGGAAGAGAGGGAGAGGGGCAGGGTTTGTGTGGGTGGAGAGAGGGTGGGAGTAAGGGTTCGAGTGGGAGGGGGAAGGGTTCGAGTGGGAGGAGGGAGAGGGGAAGAGTTCGAGTGGGAGGAGAGGGAGAGGGGAAGGGTTTGAGTGGGAGGAGGGAAGGGTTCGAGTGGGAGGAGAGGGAGAGGGGAAGGGTTTGAGTGGGAGAGGGGAAGGGTTTGAGTGGGAGGAGAGGGAGAGGGGAAAGGTTCCAGTGGGAGTGAGGAAGAGTTCGAGTGGGAGGAGGGAGAGGGGAAGGGTTCCAGTGGAAGTGAGGAAGAGTTCGAGTGGGAGGAGAGGAAGAGGGGAAGGGTTTGAGTGGGAGAGGGGAAAGGTTCGAGTGGAAGAGGGGAAGGGTTCGAGTGGGAGTGAGGAAGGGTTCGAGTGGGTGGAGAGGGAGAGGGGAAGGGTTCGAGTGGGAGGAGAGGAAGAGGGGAAGGGTTTGTGTGGGAGAGGGGAAGGGTTCGAGTGGGAGAGGGCAAGGGTTCGAGTGGGAGTGAGGAAGGGTTCGAGTGGGAGGAGGGAGAGGGGAAGGGTTCCAGTGGAAGTGAGGAAGAGTTCGAGTGGGAGGAGAGGAAGAGGGGAAGGGTTTGAGTGGGAGAGGGGAAGGGTTCGAGTGGAAGAGGGGAAGGGTTCGAGTGGAAGTGAGGAAGGGTTCGAGTGGGTGGAGAGGGAGAGGGGAAGGGTTCGAGTGGGAGGAGAGGAAGAGGGGAAGGGTTTGAGTGGGAGAGGGGAAGGGTTCGAGTGGGAGAGGGTAAGGGTTCGAGTGGGAGTGAGGAAGGGTTCGAATGGGAGGAGAGGGAGAGGGGAAGGGTTCTAGTGGGAGGAGAGGGAGAGGGGAAGGGTTTGAGTGGGAGAGGGGAAGGGTTCGAGTGGGAGGAGAGGGAGAGGGGAAGGGTTTGAGTGGGAGAGGGGAAGAGTTCGAGTGGGAGGAGAGGGAGAGGGGAAGGGTTTGAGTGGGAGAGGGGAAGAGTTCGAGTGGGAGGAGAGGGAGAGGGGAAGGGTTCGAGTGGGAGGAGAGGGAGAGGGGAAGAGTTCGAGTGGGAGGAGAGGGAGAGGGGAAGGGTTCGAGTGGGAGGAGGGAGAGGGGAAGGGTTCCAGTGGGAGGAGAGGAAGAGTTCGAGTGGGAGGAGAGGGAGAGGGAAAGGGCTCGAGTGGGAGAGGGGAAGAGTTCGAGTGGGAGGAGGGAGAGGGGAAGGGTTTGAGTGGGAGAGGGGAAGGGTTCGAGTGGGAGGAGAGGGAGAGGGGAAGGGTTCGAGTGGGAGGAGAGGGAGAGGGGAAGGGTTCGAGTGGGAGCAGGGAGAGGGGAAGGGTTTGAGTGGGAGAGGGGAAGGGTTCGAGTGGGAGGAGAGGGAGAGGGGAAGGGTTCGAGTGGGAGGAGAGGGAGAGGGGAAGGGTTCGAGTGGGAGCAGGGAGAGGGGAAGGTTTCTAGTGGGAGGAGAGCAAGAGGGGAAGGGTTCGAGTGGGAGGAGGGAGAGGGGAAGGGTTCTAGTGGGAGGAGAGGAAGAGGGGAAGGGTTTGAGTGGGAGAGGGGAAGGGTTCTAGTGGGAGGAGAGCAAGAGGGGAAGGGTTCGAGTGGGAGAGGGGAAGAGTTCGAGTGGGAGGAGGGAGAGGGGAAGGGTTCGAGTGGGAGAGGGGAAGGGTTCGAGTGGGAGGAGGGAGAGGGGAAGGGTTTGAGTGGGAGAGGGGAAGGGTTCGAGTGGGAGGAGGGAGAGGGGAAGGGTTCGAGTGGGAGGAGGGAGAGGGGAAGGGTTCTAGTGGGAGGAGAGGAAGAGGGGAAGGGTTTGAGTGGGAGAGGGGAAGGGTTCTAGTGGGAGGAGAGCAAGAGGGGAAGGGTTCGAGTGGGAGAGGGGAAGAGTTCGAGTGGGAGGAGGGAGAGGGGAAGGGTTCGAGTGGGAGAGGGGAAGGGTTCGAGTGGGAGGAGGGAGAGGGGAAGGGTTTGAGTGGGAGAGGGGAAGGGTTCGAGTGGGAGGAGGGAGAGGGGAAGGGTTCTAGTGGGAGGAGAGGAAGAGGGGAAGGGTTTGAGTGGGAGAGGGGAAGGGTTCTAGTGGGAGGAGAGCAAGAGGGGAAGGGTTCGAGTGGGAGAGGGGAAGAGTTCGAGTGGGAGGAGGGAGAGGGGAAGGGTTCGAGTGGGAGAGGGGAAGGGTTCGAGTGGAAGGAGGGAGAGGGGAAGGGTTTGAGTGGGAGAGGGGAAGGGTTCGAGTGGGAGGAGGGAGAGGGGAAGGGTTCGAGTGGGAGAGGGGAAGAGTTCGAGTGGGAGGAGGGAGAGGGGAAGGGTTCGAGTGGGAGAGGGGAAGGGTTCGAGTGGGAGGAGGGAGAGGGGAAGGGTTTGAGTGGGAGAGGGGAAGGGTTCGAGTGGGAGCAGGGAGAGGGGAAGGGTTTGAGTGGGAGAGGGGAAGGGTTCGAGTGGGAGCAGGGAGAGGGGAAGGGTTCCAGTGGGAGGAGAGGAAGAGTTCGAGTGGGAGGAGAGGGAGAGGGAAAGGGCTCGAGTGGGAGAGGGGAAGGTTTCTGGTGGGCAGAGGGAGGGATGGAGGAAGGGTTCGAGTGGGAGAAACACTAACCGTTCGGTGGACTTTGCCTGACTTCCTTCTGTGGGAGCAGGTGGCAATGGCGTGTGCTGTAAATTCCTGGCACAAACGGTGACCCTGGGCGATAGGGGTAAGTGATACCACGGCACTCGCCATCTGGGCCACGACGTCCAGTTCCTGGGGCTGGTGAAGGTCAGCGTGGAGCAGGCCCAGCACCCGGCCTATCCCCAGACCTGAGGAGAGAGCAGAGGGAGGCTCTGGGTCCCACTGAATCCCAAGCAGATTGCCCTCCAGCACTCACAACTCTTCACCTGCTGTCCCTCCCCGACCATCCTCTCCTCCCAAAGTGGAACCGATTCTGAGCTTCATGGGCCTGACAAAGGGATCTGTGACCTCTCACAGGAATCTGTAACCTCTGACCTATGTCAATGAGATGACCTACAACCTGAGGGAGTGAGTCAGTGACCTTTGCCTGGAATCTATGACCTGTGACCTACATCAAGAGCTGGTCACTTATGACCTCTGACCTGTAACATAGACCGAGTATCACTAATCTTTGATCAGAATCAGTGACCTTTGACCAGCAATATGCACAATTTCAGTTACCTTTGACAGAAAGCAATGACCTCTGACTTGAGTCAACACTTGATGAACTCCATCAGGAATCAAGTAGCCTCTGATCTGTCTTAAGAGCCAGTGACCTGTGACCCCAGCAGGGGCACAGCTTTCCCTGCCTGTGATGTGAAATGCCTGATCTTTGACCTGGGGCAGGAGGCTCAACATGACCACAGCACTGAAGGGTCTCTGACCAGTGACCTGGGTGTCATGATCCTGCACCCCAGATGATGACTCGATGACCTGTACCCCACCAATCGAGGCTCACTGACCTGCAGAGGCGGCTCTCCGCTGGAATGCGTGTAGGTCCCGGCAGAGGGTCGCGGCCCCTCTTGCCTGCAGGAGTTGGCTGAGGGAATCCAGAACGAGCATCCAGTGCTTTCCTGCCGATCCCAGGTCCATTTCCAGCCAGGACACCAGCTCCGGGCCGGTGAACCGCTCCAGGGGGAAGGCATCACTCTGCTCCCAGTGTAGGGGGTCGCTGAAACCATCCTCAAATCTCAGCCTGAGCAGGGAGGGGCAAGAGTCAGACCGTTCCCAACCTCGCATGAACCCCACCTATCCTCATTCCCAATCGCAGCCGATTCCTCCCACACCCTTCACCAGGAGACAAGCACAGTGGCCAACTCCCACCAGACCTGCCCATCACCATCACAGTCCCAGGATCCACATATCATACTCCTGCCCTCACCCTCACCCCCTGCTCAATCCTCCCATCACCGACTGGCCTGACTCAAACCCTCCCCTCTAGCAGAGCCTGACTTGTAAAGTCGGCAGTTCCGCCCCCACAGACGCCGCTTGAACCAGAGTCCTGGTTTGTTGCTACCCGGTATTGCCCTGATCCTCATGACCAGGCGATACGTACCCCACCAACTCACCTCGCCTTCACGCTGTCATCCAGCCCCTCGCAGAACTCCAACATGGAGAGCTCGAGGGTGGCCACATGGACACACTCCTCCCTGCAAAGAGTGGCAAAACAACACACAATGTCACTGGCCTCTCAACCTCATGCAGGCCCTTCAGCTGATTGGGGACTTCGGACACCAGTCCTTGAGGGATCAGCAGTGGAAAGGGTGAGCAGTTTCAGCTTCCTGGGTGTCAATATCTCTGAGTTTCAGTCCTGGGCCCAACGTATCGATGCAGCCACAAAGAAGGCCAGACAGCAGCCATGTTTCATTAGGAGTTTGAGAAAATCTCCAGCCAATCTCTACAGGTGTACCGTGCAGAGTATTCTGACTGGCTGCATCAGCACTCACGGAGAGGCCTCAGCACAGGATCAGAAAAAGCTGCCTCAGCCAGCTCCATCATGGGCACCAGCTTCCCCAGCATTGAGGACATTTTCAAAAATCAGTAACCACAAGAAGGTGACATCAATTATTAAATACTTTCACCATCCAGGACATACCCTAACACATGGGTTTGGAGTTAGCAACCCCATCCCGTAAAAACCCTGAGCTACCAAAACGCCAACAGAAGCTCCAAAGACCTTTCCCCTGGCAGAAGGATGTTCATAGATGGGCGACACCCCGGGACAACTTGAAAGACTGTCCCAGGACAGAGGACCCTGGGCAGCTGCTGCCAGCAGCCTGTGCTGCAGAAGGTTCGGTGGGCTTTAAAAAAACACTGCATTCTCATTGAACACTGTCATTTGAATGGCACTGTTGCTTAACATGGGCAGCATTGTTTCACACTGGCACTGTTATTTAGCAGACATTTAATTGGCACTGGTATTGCTGTTTAACACAGGCATTTCACTGGCATCACCAACACTGGCACTGTTGTCCATCACTGACACTCACATATAACACCGACATTCATGGTTAAACACTGGCACGGGCGTTTAATGCTGGCACTTCACTGGCATTGCTGGTTAAGGATTTCACTGGCCCCATCTGTTACCACTGGTAACTCACTGGCACTAGCAGTTAACACTGGTATTTCTAGCCCCATTGACAAACTTTTCAGAAGCTCCAAGTAAATTACTCTGCCCTTTCACAATCACAGTTAAGAAATCCTGCTTCTGCCAATTATTTTAATTTCAGCATCTCTACAATTACTTCCATACCAACCTTATCATCCACCCCGCTGACAGAAACACTCCAATTTAATCTTGCCTTAGCCTCTCCCACTTCCAATTACTCCAGCAGTTGCTTCACCTTTAACAACAGCTCTGACATCACCCTTGCAAATCGGCCTGAAAAGCTGAAACATTTCCCATGAAGTGCAAAGCTACAAACTGCACCCAACTTGTCAATCAGGAACGGGTTTATCATCACAAACACCACCCAGCTCCAAATAGTAAACCCTGAGCCCACCCCACCCAGCACCAAATATCACCCCCTGTGCCATATCCCATCCAAGTAAGAAATGCAACAGATATCGAAAGAACTTTGCAAATTCAATGCCCCCATTTCTGATAACCTTCTCCTCTTTGCAGTCTTTTCTCAGTTTAGCCTGGAAGTCAGTTTTACATGTGGTCTGCTCTCCTTGTCTTCCTCTCCAGCCCTTTACCTTTCCTACCCACCTGGCTTCACCCATCACCTTCAGCTACCCTCCTTCCTTTCCGGTCCTGACGAAGGGTCTCAGACCGAACTGTCAGCTGTTCACTCTTTTCCATTGATACTGCCTGACCCGTTGTGTTCCTCCAGCATTTTGTGTGTGTACATTTAATTTTGAAGTTGCCTCTGGATCTAGATCCAGACAGCACAGGCCCTTCAGCCCCCAATGTTGTGCTAACCCTTTAACCAACTCAAAGATCAATCTACCCTTCCTTCCCACATAGCTCTTCATTTTCCTCTCATCTATGTGTCTGCCTATGAGTTACTTAAATATATCTCCCTGTACCACCTCCCCGGCAGCATGTTCCCCATACCCGGCACTCTCTGTGTAATAAACCTACCTCCAACATCCCCTCCATACTTTCATCTAGTTATACTCCCTATATAGCCATTTCCACTCTGGGAAAAGTCCGGCTGTCTACTCGATCTATGCCATTTCTTCTCCACCTCTATCAAGTCACCTCTCATCCTTCTTTGCTTCAAAGAGAAAAACCCTAGCTTGCTTAACCATTCCTCATAGGACCACTCTTTAACCCCAGCAGCATCCTGATAAATCTCCTCTGCACCCTCTCACAGAATCTAGTTCAATGCCTCCAGGGGCAATGCAATGCCAACGTGTAACAGTTCTGCTCTGGGTTGTTTGGTGACCCCCACCCTCCCCCCGGACTCCAACACCGCCACCAGACCTGGAGCTTACCGCAGAGCCGCACTCTTCACCAGACTCTTCAGCAGGCTCCGGCCCTCACACTCCAGGCTGTCTGCAGCAGGAGGTAAGGAGACAAGCAATAATCAGCAGTCAGCCACCACCCTGTGATCCTCACTCTGATCCAATCAGACCCACCTTCCAGCTCACGTCAGGATCACTGACAGTTGTGGGGAAGTTTGATGCTTTGCAGCAGCAGTCCAGTGCAAGGACATAAAAATATACTACAATTCACAATCAGAAACATATAAAATAAGTTAGAGCAAACAGTGAGATGGTGTTCATGGGTTCAATATCCATTCAGAAATCTGACAGCAGAGGGCAAGAAGCTGTTCCTGAATCACTGAGCGTGTGCCTTCAGGCTCCTGTACCTCCTTCCCGGTGGTTACACTGAGAAGAGGACACGCCCTGGGTACACAGAGAACATCTATACAAAACATTGCCATCCATCTCCCTAACAGAACAGGATGCTCTCAGTTCTGTTCTCCTGGAAGAGTGACAGCACGGAACGAGAAGCAGCTTTATTATCAGGGAAAAATTTGTTTTATTATTTATTGGAACAGACCCTTCTTTGAGCCCTCGCGCCACGCCACCCAGCATTTAAAAATCACTCCAGGTTACAGTAGGAAATATACAAAACAAAAACAACAAGCCATGCACAAATAGCAAAGGTCCATGTGAATGTTTTCCCGTCTAACGTAAACTCCATCCCCAGTCAATCTCTTTCCAATATTCTTTCTTGATTTTGAATCCCTCATTTCAGTCTCCCCTCCCTCCAACGTTCCCTGTTCCCAGAGGAGAACACCAGTTTCCTGGACAGAGAGGACTGGAACTGGAATTGGTTTATTATTGTTACTGAGATATGGTGATATGCTTGCCTTGCACACTGTTTGTACGGATTGGTGGGTAGTGTAACGTTTTACAGTGCCAGTTATTGTCATTGAAGCCCAGTTCCCGCCTGCCACCTCCAAGGCCTTTGTGCGCTCTCTCTGTGACCGCGTGCGTTTCCTCTGGGTGCTCCGTTCCCCCCCACAGTCCAAAGAGACTGGTACAGGTGAGGTTCAGATTGACTGGTTTACTCTGCACCGTTAGGATAGGACTATGCAGTCACTCAAAAGCAGAGGTGGAGGAATAGGCTTCATGATCACCTCCTCTTGGTGTTGTCTCAACTCTGCTCACCAGACTGGAATAGTGAGGAGGTCCTGGACAGTGAGTATACACAGCTTGGTAGGAAGTTGAAAAGCAGGACCTCAAGGGTGGTAATCTCAGGATTGCTACCTATGCTATGTGCCAGTGAGGGTAGGAATAGGATGCTCTGGAGGAGGAACAAGTGGCTGAGGAACTGGTGTAGGGGGCAGGGTTTCAGAGTTCAGGATTATTGGGACCTCTTCTGGGGCAGGTGTGACCTGTACAAGAGAGACGGGTTATACTTGAACCACAGGGGGACCAATATCCTTTCAGGGAGGTTTGTTAGTGCTATTGGGGAGGCTTTAAACTAGATTTGCAGGGGGCTGGGAACCAGAGTGCCAGAGCTGACAGTGTGGCTGGGGTGAAAATAAATGATGTTGAAGGTTTAAGCAAATCCGCTGATAGAAAGGTTGTGAGTGGTGGTAAAAATCTTCTGAGGTGTATATATTTCAATGCTAGGAGTATTGCGGGGAAGGCGGATGAGTTGAGGGCGTGGACTGACACGTGGAATTATGATGTTGTAGCAATTAGTGAAACTTGGCTACAGGAGGGGCAGGACTGGCAGCCTAATATTCCAGGGTTCCGATGTTTCAGATGTGATCGAGGCAGAGGAACGAAAGGTGGGGGAGTAGCATTGCTTGTTAGGGAAAATATTACAGCAGTGCTCAGGCAGGACAGATTAGAGGGCTTGTCTACTGAGTCCTTATGGGTGGAGCTGAGAAACAGGAAAGGTATGGCCACATTAGTGGGATTGTATTACAGACCACCCAATAGTCAACAAGACTTGGAAGAGCAAATCTGCAGAGAGATAGCAGGCAACTGCAGGAAACATAAACTTGTGGGTGGTAGGGGATTTTAATTTTCCATACATTGATTGGGACTCCCATACTGTTAGGGGTCTAGATGGTTTAGAGTTTGTAAAATGTGTTCAGGCAAGTTTTCTAAATCAATATATAGAGGGACCAACTAGAGGGGATGCAATATTGGATCTCCTGTTAGGTAACGAATTAGGGCAAGTGACGGAAGTCTGTGTAGGGGAGCACTTTGGTTCCAGTGATCATAACACCATTAGTTTCAATTTGATCATGGACAAGGATAGATCTGGTCCTAGGGTTGAGGTTCTGAACTGGAAGAAGGCCAAATTTGAAGAAATGAGAAAGGATCTAAAAAGTGTGGATTAGGACAGGTTGTACTCTGGCAAAGATGTGATTGGTAGGTGGGAAGCCTTCAAAGGGGAAATTTTGAGAGTGCAGAGTTTGTATGTTCCTGTCAGGATTAAAGGCAAATTGAATAGGAATAAGGAACCTTGGTTCTCAAAGGATATTGGAACTCTGATAAAGAAGAAGAGGGAGTTGCATGACATGTATAGGAAACAGGGGGTAAATCAGGTGCTTGAGGAGTATAAGAAGTGCAAGACAATACTTAAGAAAGAAATCAGGAGGGCTAAAAGAAGACATGAGGTTGCCTTGGCAGTCAAAGTGAAGGATAATCCAAAGAGCTTTTACAAGTATATTAAGAGCAAAAGGATTGTAAGGGATAAAATTGGTCCTCTTGAACATCAGAGTGGTCGGCTTTGTGCGGAACCAAAGGAAATGGGGGAGATCTTAAATAGGTTTTTTGCGTCTGTATTTACTAAGGAAGCTGGCATGAAATCTATGGAATTGAGGGAATCAAGTAGTGAGACCATGGAAACTGTACAGATTAAAAAGGAGGAGGTGCTTGCTGTCTTGAGGAAAATTAAAGTGGATAAATCCCCGGGACCTGACAGAGTGTTCCCTCGGACCTTGAAGGAGACTAGTGTTGAAATTGCGGGGGCCCTGGCAGAAATATTTAAAATGTCGCTGTCTACGGGTGAAGTGCCGGAGGATTGGAGAGTGGCTCATGTTGTTCCGTTGTTTAAAGAAGGATTGAAAAGTAATCCGGGAAATTATAGGCCAGTGAGTTTAACGTCAGTAGTAGGTAAATTATTGGAGGGAGTACTAAGAGACAGAATCTACAAGCATTTGGATAGACAGGGGCTTATTAGGGAGAGTCAACATGGCTTTGTGCGTGGTAGGTCATGTTTGACCAATCTGTTGCAGTTTTTCGAGGAGGTTACCAGGAAAGTGGATGAAGGGAAGGCATTGGATATTGTCTACATGGACTTCAGTAAGGCCTTTGACAAGGTCTCGCATGGGAGGTTAGTTAGGACAATTCAGTCGCTACGTATACATGGAGAGGTGGTAAATTGGATTAGACATTGGCTCGATGGAAGAAGCCAGAGAGTGGTGGTAGAGAATTGCTTCTCTGAGTGGAGGCCTGTGACTAGTGGTGTGCCACAGGGATCAGTGCTGGGTCCATTGTTACTTGTCATCTATATCAATGACCTGGATGATAATGTGGTAAATTGGATCAGCAAGTTTGCTGATGATACAAAGATTGGAGGTGTAGTAGACAGTGAGGAAGGTTTTCAGAGCCTGCAGGGGGACTTGGACCAGCTGGAAAAATGGGCTGAAAAATGGCAGGTGGAGTTTAATACAGACAAGTGTGAGGTATTGCACGTTGGAAGGACAAACCAACGTAGAACATACAGGGTTAATGGTAAGGCACTGAGGAGTGCAGTGGAACAGAGGGATCTGGGAATACAGATACAAAATTCTCTAAAAGTGTCGTCACAGGTAGATAGGGTCGTAAAGAGAGCTTTTGGTACATTGGCCTTTATTAATCGAAGTATTGAGTATAAGAGCTGGAATGTTATGATGAGGTTGTATAAGGCACTGGTGAGGCCGAATCTGGAGTATTGCGTACAGTTTTGGTCACCAAATTACAGGAAGGATATAAATAAGGTTGAAAGAGTGCAGAGAAGGTTTACAAGGATGTTGCCGGGACTTGAGAAACTCAGTTACAGAGAAAGGTTGAATAGGTTAGGACTTTATTCCCTGGAGCGTAGAAGAATGAGGGGAGATTTGATAAAGGTATATAAAATTATGATGGGTATAGATAGAGTGAATGCAAGCAGGCTTTTTCCACTGAGGCAAGGGGAGAAAAAAACCAGAGGACATGGGTTAAGGGTGAGGGGGGAAAAGTTTAAAGGGAACATTAGGGGGGGCTTCTTCACACAGAGAGTGGTGGGAGTATGGAATGAGCTGCCAGACGAGGTGGTAAATGCGGGTTCTTTTGTAACATTTAAGAACAAATTGGACAGATACATGGATGGGAGGTGTATGGAGGGATATAGTCCGTGTGCAGGTCAGTGGGACTAGGCAGAAAATGGTTCGGCACAGCCAAGAAGGGCCAAAAGGCCTGTTTCTGTGCTGTAGTTTCTATGGTTTCTATCTCGCAATTGAGTGTCGTTCATTTTATCTGCCGTGGGAGATTTCTGCGATCATTTTGGTAGCGGTATACATCCACCTCAGGCCAATGTCAAACAGAGCAGTAGGATCAACATGCACGAAACAGTACACACTGACGCCTTCACCATCATTTTGGGGGATTTTCACTAGGCCGGCCTGATAAAAGAAATCACTAAATATTTATTTTCAACAAATCACTTGCAATACCAGAGGAAACAACACACATGACCATTTCTTCACCACCATAAAGAATGCCTACCGTGCTACGTCAGGATACTGTTCATTGACTCTTGCTCAGCATTTAATGCCATCATTCCTACAATCCTGATTGGTAAGCTATGGAACCTGGGCCTCTGTACCTCCCTCTGCAATTGGATCCTCAACTTCCTAACGGAAGACCACATTCGGGTAGGTGATAATATCTCCTCTTCGCTGATGTTCAATGTTGGCACACCTCAGGGATGTGTGCTTAGCCCACTGCTCTATTCTCTATACCCACGACTGTGTGGCTAGGCATAGCTCAAATACCATTTATAAATTTGCTGACGATACAACCATTGTTGGTAGAATCTCAGGTGGTGACGAGAGGGCGTACAGGAGTGAGATATGCCAACTAGTGGAATGGTGCCACAGCAACAACCTGGCATTCAACATCAGTAAGATGAAAGAGCTGATTGTGGACTTCAGGAAGGGTAAGAAGAAGGAACATATACCAATCCTCATAGAGGAATCAGAAGTGGAGAGAGGTAACAGCTTCAAGTTCCTGGGTGTATCAAGATCTCAGGTCCTAGTCTAGACCAAAATATCGATGCAGCTATAAAGGCAGTGGCTCTATTTCATTAGGAGTTCGAGGACATTTGGTTTGTCACCAAAAATACTCAAACTTCTACAGATGTACAGTGGAGAGCATTCTGACAGGTTGCATCACTGTCTGGTATGGGGGTGTGGGCGGGGGCTACTGCAGAGGACCGAAAGCTAGAGAAAGCTGTAAAGTTAATCAGCTCCATCATAGGTACTAGCCAATGTAGTACCCAAGACATCGTCAAGGAGTGATGTCTCAGAAAGGCAGCATCCTCCAGCACCCAGGGCATGCCGTTTTCTCACTGTCACCAGCAGGAACGAGGTACAGAAGCCTGAAGGCACACACTCAGTGATTCAGGAACAGCTTCTCCTCTCTGCCATCTGATTCCCAAATAGCCATTGAACTCATGAACACTACCTCATTTTAAAAAAATATATGATTTGTTTTTGCATTATTTTTAATGTAATTATTTAATATACATATATATTTACTATAATTCATTTTCTTTTTTCTATATTAACATGCATTACACTGAACTGCTGCTGCTAAGTTAACAAAATTCGTGACACATGCCGATGATAATAAACCTGATTTTGTAAGTTGTGGGCATGCGATGCTGGTGATTCTTGCGGGCTGTCCCCAGCACATCCTCGGACTGTGTTGGTCATTGACACAAACAATGCATTTCACTGTTTTCATGTATATGTGACAGGTAATCTTTAGTCTTTTATTACACAGTACAAGGTAAAACAATAACAATGCAGAATAACGTGTAACAGCTACAGAGAAAGTGCAGTACCTGTAAGCAATAAAATGCAAGATCATAACAAGGTAGATTGTGAGACCAAAAGTTCATCATATTGTATAAGGAGTTTAAGAGTCTGATAACGGTGGGATATAAGCAGTCCTTGGGCCTGGTGGTATGTGCTTTCTGCCCAGTGGGAGAGGGGTGAAGGGAAAGCATAGAATCGAGAGGGTGGAGATAAAAAGGGATACGGGCAGGGCAGACTAAGGTCACCCCCACCCCAGTCACTCAGCCGAAAATGTTTGGGGAAATTCACATTGTTTTACACCTGTCCACTGAAGTGCTCAAGAGAATGGGTCTGACGCGTAACATCTACAAAGTTCCTCTGACCCATCGATACTCATGACGCAGACCATGGCATCTGTGACCACTGACCCCATTCCTGTGACCCAGAATCTGTAACCCGAGGTATTTATGACACGTGACACCCTACCCCGCTCCTGTATCTGTAACCCCTGCGATCCCTGGTGTCTGTCACCATCCACCACCTCCATGTACCCAGTACCTGTCATCTGACACCCGACCCCAGGTACCCACGATTTCCAGCGTCCCTGTAACGACGCACAACCCTCGTGACCTGGGAGCTGTGACCCGTGACCCCTGACCCTGGTACCTCTGACCCCAGGTATCCATGATCTCCGATGTCTCTGACACCAGTGCCTGTAACAACCCACAACCCTCATGACCTGGGAGATGTGACCCCTAACCCCGACACCTATGACCCGCGTAACTCCGACGCCTACTAACCCCAATTCCAGCACCTGTCAACCCTTGACCGCGGTGTACGACCCCCCCCCCGATGTACGGCCACTAGCCCCAATACCTGACAGTATCACCAGACCCTCCGGCCCGGAGCCGCCGCTTAGACCCGACAACATCACACCCGCCACCGGCCGGGCGCCCGGGTGATGGCGCGGAACTATTGCGTCATCAGATCCGGGGTCCTCCATTGCTTAGGGGAAGCCCGCGCCGCGCCTAACAATTCGCAGTTGCCCCGGGCAACACTCTCCTCCTCTTTTCACTTTTAATGACGCTTAACAGCCCAATTTAAATGTGCATTATCGCCACCAACTGGACTGGACTCTAGTGTAGAGACCTGGGGAAAACCCGCACTACTTCTCTTTCAAAAGAAGGCTAAATTACCCAAAAACCCTATAGATTGTAAGTAATGAAAGACAATGCTGTGAATTAAAGTCGCTCCCAGTACTTACCAAAGTTTTTAAAATTAAAACTATCAACCTCAAAGATTGTAACGAAGCCTACATTTGATTTGCTTCACACTGTAATTCTATATGTTCAACTGTTTCATAATGATGACCCCAGAACAATGTTTTCCAACAAGAAATAAGGAATAATTAAGCACAGCAGGCCCAATTCGAAGTCAAGAGTGTGCTGGAGGCATCCTGGGAGAGAGGGGGTTGAGCAGTGACTGAGGAGAATGGTGGGCATCGGCCAAACAGTAAACCTTGGCTGATTTAACCTTCCAGAAAGTGAGGGTGTATTGGTAAACCGTAATCCCGGCAACTGAAATCTCACAGGAGCATCTGGCATCAGATTTCCAAAGGGATGACGTTTAGATCAGGGGTTCCCAATCTTTAACATTAACCGAGGGGTCAGTGCCTACCAAGTTAAGAGCCCATGACATTACAGGAAAGTTACTGGCATGGTTAGAGCATTGGCTGATTGGTAAGAGGCAGCGAGTGGGAATAAAAGGATCCTTTTCTGGTTGGCTGCCAGCAATTGGTGGTGTTCTGCCGGAGTCAGTGTTAGGACTGCTTCTTTTTAATGCTGAAAATAAATGATTTGGATGATGGAATAGATGGTTTTGCTGCCAAGTTTGCAGATGATATGAAGATTAGTGGAAGGGCAGGTAGTGTTAAGGAAACAGGTAGGCTGCAGAAGGACTTAGATTAGGGCAATGGGCAAAAAAGTGGCAAATGAAATACAATGTTGGAAAATACAAGGTCATGTATTTTGGTAGTAGAAAAAAATGTGCAGACTATTTGATAAACGGGGAGAAAATACAAAAATCTGAGATGTTGAGGGACTTGGGAGTCCTTGTGCAGAAAATCCTAAAGGGTAATTTGTAGGTAGAGTCGGTAGTGAGGAAGGTAAATGCCATGTTGGCATTCATTTCAAGAGATCTAGAATATAAGAGCAGGGAAGTGATGCTGAGGCTTTATAAGGCACTGGTGAGGCCTCATCTTGCGTATTGTGAACAGTTTTGGGCTCCTTATCTAAGAACAGATGTGCTGGCATTGGAGAGGGTTCAGAGGAGGTTCACAAGTATGATTCTGGGAATGAAAGGGTTATTATATGAGGAATGTTTGATGGCTCTGGGTCTGTACTCGCTGGAATTTAGAAGGATGAGGGGGGATCTGTCGAAATTTTCAAGTGTTTTTGGTGACACACCAAATCTCCTCAAGCTCCTAATGAAATATAGCAACTGTCATGCCTTCTTTGTAGCAGCATCAATATGTTGGGTGCAGGTTAGATCCTCAGAGATGCTGACACCCAGGAACTTGAAATTGCTCACCCTTTCCACTTCTGATCTCTCTATGATGACTGATGTGTGGTCCCTTGTCTTACCCTTTCTGAAGTCCACAATCAGCTCTTTGTTCTTACTGACATCAGGGAGGGGGAAGAGTTACCTGGATTCTCTATTTCAGGAGGTAGTCACACTCATTAGATGAGCTGCCTCAAACTCGGTCTGTGGTCAGGGTGTGACTGCGAGTGAGGTGGGTAGTGGGATCCAAGAAACAGTGCTGGAGGAGCCTCAGCCCTTGAGCTTGTCCAACAGGTCTGAGATTCTTGCTCCCTGTATAGATGAAAGTGGGGGCTGTAGGAAGGATGAGCAACCTAACTGTGGCACCATAGTTCAGGGAGCCATTCAAAAGGGGGGAAAGAAGGGAAGTGTAATGGTAATTGGGGATAGTACAGCCAAGGGAATAGACAAGAGTTCTCTGTCGTGAGAATAGAGTGTCCCGAAGGCTATGTTGCCTGCCTGATGCCCATGTTTGCGACATCTTATCTGACCTGCAGAGGAATTTGCAGTGGGAGGGGAAAGATCCAGTCGTCATGGTCCACGTGGGTAGAATGAGGAAAGAGGTTCTGCTGAGGGAATTTGAGCAGCTTGAGACTAAATTAAACGGCAGAAACAAAAAGGTGGTAATCTCTGGATTACTACCTCAGCCACGTGCAAATTGACATAGGGTGAAGAAGATTAGAGAGTTAAATATGTGGCTCAAGGATTGGTGTGGGAGAAGTGGGTCTGAATTCATGGGAAATTGGCACCAATACTGGGGAAGGAGGGAGCTGAACTGTGATGGGACCTGGATCCTAGCGAATGGCATAACTATGGCTATGGATAGGGCTTTAAAATAAATAGTCGGGGGGTGGGTTCAACTGATTGGAGAACTGAAAAAAGAAAAGTGTGGATAAAGATAAAAAAGAGAAAAGTAAGAGTGGAGTGAAGAAAAGTCAAGTGCAAAAGAGAAAAAGTTTACACGATTTTAAAAGCACAATAAGTGTAAGGGCACTTTATTTGAGTGCCTGTAGTATTTCAAACAAGGTTAGTGAACTTGTGGCACAAATCAGCACAGAGGTATGATTTAGTGGCCATTACAGAGACATGGTTGCAGGGTGGGGAGAATTGGGAATTAAATATCCCAGGATATCAGGTAATACGGAAGGATAGGCAGGAAGGTAAGGGAGGTGGGGTAGCACACTTAATTAAAGATGAGATGAGGGCAATAGTGAGAGATGATATAAGATCTAAGAGCAGAATGTTGAATCCATCTGGGTAGAGATTAGGGATAGTATAGGGAAAAAATCACTGGTGGGAATTGTCTATCGGCACCGAGTAATAACATTACAGAGACACAGACAATAAACAGAAAATATCCGAGGCATGTGAGAATGGAACAGCAGTCATCATGGGGGACCTTAACTTGCACATAGATGGGGTGAATCAAGTTGGTCGGGGCAGTCTTGAGGACTTCAAAGAATGCATCCATGATGGCTTTCTTAAACAGCATTGTTACTGAACCTACAAGGGAACGTGCTATCTTAGTTCTGGTCCTGTGCAATGAGGCAGGTAAAATTGGTGACCTTGTAGTTAGGGATCCTCTTGGAAAGAGTGATCACAGTATGATTGAGTTTCTCATACAAATGGAGGGTGCGATAGTTTGATCTAAAACCAGTGAATTATGCCTAAACAATGAAGACTACAATGGGATGAGGGAGGATTTGGATAGTGTAGAATGGGAACACAGGCTATATGGTTGACGAATAGTGGTAGACTTTCAAAGAGATTTTTCATGGTGCTCAACAAAAGTATATTCCAGTTAAAAGCAAGGACAGTAAGGGTGGGAAGAGCCAGCTGTGGATAACTAAGGAAATGAAAGAAGGCGTCAAAACTAAAAGCTCATGCATACAAAGTCACCAAAAGTAGTGGGAAACTGGAAGATTGGGAAAACTTTAAAGCAAAGAACCACTAAGCGAGCAATAAAGAAAGGGCTGATAGATTATGAAAATAAACTAGCTAAATGAGCACAAACTATAAAAATGGATGGGAAAAGTTTTTATAATTATATAAAGTGGAAAAGGGTGGCTGAAGTGAACGTAAGTCCCTCGGAGGACAAGAAGGGGGACTGAGATTAGGTAATGAGGAAATGGCGGAGGCTTTGAATAACTATTTTGTGTCGGTTTTCATGATGGAGAACACGCCTAACATGCCAAAGAGAGATGATTTGGATGCGATGGGAGGTGAGGACCTCGATACAATAGCTATCACTAAAGAGGAAGTGCTGAGCAAACTTGTGGGCCTGAAGATAGACAAGTCCCCTGGTCCTGAAGATAGACAAGTCCCCTGGTCCTGATGGAATGCATCCAGGGTACTGAAGGAAAGGGCAGAAGTTGCAGTAGAAGCTTTGGTGATGATTTACCAAAATTCTCTGGACTTTGGACAGATCATGACAGATTGGAAGATGGCGAATGTCACACCACTGTTCAAAACAGGATGTAGGCTAAAGGCAGTTAGCTTAACATCTGTAGTTGTGAAAATGCTTGAAGCTATCAATAATGAAGAAATAGCGAGGCATTTGGAAAGAAATGGATCCATCAGGCAGACCAGTATGGATTCAGCAAAGGCAGGTCCTGTTTGACACACTTACTGGAGTTTTTTGAGGATATATAATGAGCGTAGTGGATAGAGGGGAACAGATGGACGTTATTTACTTGGATTTGCAGAAGGCATTTGATAAGGTGCTGCATAAAAGGCTTATCCAAAAGATAAGGATGCATAGAGTTGGGGGTGATGTATTAACATGGATAGAGGATTGGATACAGAGAGTTGGGGTACATGAGTGTTACACTGGCTGACAATCAGTGGTGAACGGTGTACCGCAGGGGTCGGTGCTGGGCCCGGAACTGTTCACGATATACATTAATGATCTGGTAGAGGGTACTGAGTGTAGTGTATCTAAGTTTACCGATGATATTAAATTGAGTGGAAAAGCAAATTGTGCAGAAGATACAGAGAATAGGCAGAGAGATACATTTAGGTTAAGTGAGTGGGCAAGGGTCCGGCAGATGGAGTACAATATTGGTAAATCAGAGGTTACCCACTTTGGAAGGAAAAATTGAAAGATCAGATTCTTATTTAAATGGTAAAATATTGCAGCATGCTGCTGTGCAGAGGGACTTGGGAGTGCTTGTGCATGAATCACAAAAAGTTAGTTTGCAGGTGCAGCAGGCTATCAAGAAGGCAAATGAAATGTTGGCCTTCATTACTAGAGGGATTGAATTTAAGAGCAGGGAGGTTATGCTGTAACTGTACAGGGTACTGGCGAGACCGCACCTGGAGTACTGTGTGCAGTTCTGGTCTCCTTACTTGAGGAAGGATATAAACAGGAATTAGGTAGTAGGTAAGTTATTGGAGGGAGTACTAAGAGACAGAATCTACAAGCATTTGGATAGACAGGGACTTATTAGGGAGAGTCAACATGGCTTTGTGCGTGGTAGGTCATGTTTGACCAATCTGTTGGAGTTTTTCGAGGAGGTTACCAGGAAAGTGGATGAAGGGAAGGCAGTGGATATTGTCTACATGGACTTCAATAAGGCCTTTGACAAGGTCCTGCATGGGAGGTTAGTTAGGACAATTCAGTCGCTACGTATACATGGAGAGGTGGTAAATTGGATTAGACATTGGCTCGATGGAAGAAGCCAGAGAGTGGTGGTAGAGAATTGCTTCTCTGAGTGGAGGCCTGTGACTAGTGGTGTGCCACAGGGATCAGTGCTGGGTCCATTGTTATTTGTCATCTAAATCAATGATCTGGATGATAATGTGGTAAATTGGATCAGCAAGTTTGCTGATGATACAAAGATTGGAGGTGTAGTAGACAGTCAGGAAGGTTTTCAGAGCCTGCAGAGGGACTTGGACCAGCTGGAAAAATGGGCTGAAAAATGGCAGATGGAGTTTAATACAGACAAGTGTGAGGTATTGCACGTTGGAAGGACAAACTAATGTAGAACATACAGGGTTAATGGTAAGGCACTGAGGAGTGCAGTGGAACAGAGGGATCTGGGAATACAGATACAAAATTCCCTAAAAGTGTCGTCACAGGTAGATAGGGTTGTAAAGAGAGCTTTTGGTACATTGGCCTTTATTAATCGAAGTACTGAGTATAAGAGCTGGAATGTTATGATGAGGTTGTATAAGGCATTGGTGAGGCCGAATCTGGAGTATTATGTTCAGTTTTGGTCACCAAATTACAGGAAGGATATAAATAAGGTTGAAAGAGTGCATAGAAGGTTTACAAGGATGTTGCTGGGACTTGAGAAACTCAGTTACAGAGAAAGGTTGAATAGGTTAGGACTTTATTCCCTGGAGCGCAGAAGAATGAGGGGAGATTTGATAGAGGTATATAAAATTATGATGGGTATAGATAGAGTGAATGCAAGTAGGCTTCTTCCACTGAGGCAAGGGGAGAAAAAAACCAGAGGACATGGGTTAAGGGTGAGGGGGGAAAAGTTTAAAGGGAACATTAGGGGGTGCTTCTTCACACAGAGAGTGGTGGGAGTATCGAATGAGCTGCCAGACGAGGTGGTAAATGCGGGTTCTTTTTTAACATTTAAGAATAAATTGGACAGATACATGGATGGGAGGTGTATGGAGGGATATGATCCGTGTGCAGGTCAGTAGGACTAGGCAGAAAATGGTTCGGCACAGCCAAGCAGGGCCAAAAGGCCTGTTTCTGTGCTGTAGTTTCTATGGTTCTATGGAATTCTGCAGATGCTGGAAATTCAAGCAACACACATAAAAGTTGCTGGTGAACGCAGCAGGCCAGGCAGCATCTCTAGGAAGAGGTGCAGTCGACGTTTCAGGCCGAGACCCTTCGTCAGGGCTTCGTGAGGAAGGATATACTGGCTTTGGAGGTGGTGCAGAGGTCCATCAGGTTGATCCCAAAGCTGAGGGGGTTAGACTACCAGGAGAGATTGAGTTGCCTGGAGCTGTACTAACTGGAATTCAGAAGAATGAGAGGAGATCTTATAGATACATATACAATTATAAAAGGGATAGATAAGATAGAGGCAGGAAGGTTGTTTCCACTGGTAGGTGATACTAGAACTAGGGGACATAGCCTCAAGATTTGGGGGAGTTGATTTAGGATGGAGATGAGGAGGAACTACTTTTCTCAAGAGTGGTGAATCTATGGAATTCTCTGCTCAATGAAACAGTGGAGGCTATCTCAGTAAATCTATTTAAGACAGGGTTGGATAGATTTAGGGGAATTAAGGGTTCTGGGGAAAAGGCATGTAGGAGGAGATGAGTCCATGGCCAGATCAGCCACGCTCTTGTTGAATGGTGGAGTAGGATCGACAGGGCAGATGACCTACATCTGCTCCTATTTCTTATGTTATGTTGATGTTGAATGCAAGACTACTCATCTGGCTGATATATCTCACTCCTGTACAACATCAGAACTATTGTATCACAGTTTTTAAAAAGGTTTTCTCGTGGGTCTCAACATCTGTCTGTAACTGGATCCTGGACATCCAGACAGTCCGTGTTACAGTAGCTCCGTCACACTGAACACCGGCACTCCCCAGGGCTGCGTGCTCAGCCCCCTGAATGCTGGCTGTCACTCCCCAGGGCTGCGTACTCAGCCCGCTGCTGACTGACTGCACGGCCAGATCCAGCTCATCAAGTTCACTGATGACACAACAGTGATCGACTCCATCAGCAACAATGGCCAGTCAGCATACACAGAGGGTGAGTGGCAAGCACCACAACTTGAGTCTCACTGTGGACAAGACCAAAGAGATGACTGTGGACTTTAGGAAGGGGCAGGCTGACCACTCCCTGCTGCACACACACTCCATGGAGAGAGTTAGGGGAAGGAGTGCACATAATGGATGATTTCACCTGGTCCCTGAACACCACTTCCTCTTTGGTCAAGAAAGCACAGCAGCATCTCCACTTCCTGAGGAGACCGAGGCAAGCCCTCCCTCCCCATTTTAACCATTTTTTTCCAGGAACACCATTGGGTTGTTCTGACCAGCTGCATCCCCATCTGGCACAGGAATTCCTGGACAAGACCCTACAAAGGATTGCGAGGACTGCCTCTCTTCCACCCAGTGGAGATGTTTGCCAGGAACGCTGTGCACACAGGACCCTGATACCTCCCATCCATACAACAACCTCTTTCACCCCCACCATCAGGCAGGAGGTAATGTAGCATCAGGACTCTTATGGTTGGAAACAGCACCCCCGGCCATTAGCAGTGCCAGCAGCATTACACTGTTAACTTTTTAACTTTAACCATATTATTTGTAGCATGTTATGTGTGTGAGTTATATGTACTGTGTTGTGCACCTCAGTCCAGAGCAACGTTGTTTTGTTCAGTGATGTACATGTAGACGGCTGAATGACAATAAATGAGAATTTGAGCCTCTTGCAGCAACGCAAGTTGGCAACTCCAGCCTGGGGCCTTGAGTCATTGGAAAGTGGTCACAGAGATTGAAACGATGGGATGGTGGCAGTGAGGAAGAACAGGCTGGACCTCTGACCCTGATACACAGCAGATTCCTAAAACAAATTTCACACATTCACCGCCCTCTAGCCGAAGAAATTCCTCCTCACCCTAGTTCTAAAAGGGCATCCCTTTCTTTTGAGGCTGTGCCCTCTGGTCCTAGAATCTCTCGCTATTGGAAACATTCTGTCCAAGCTATTGAGTAACCAATGAGACCCCTGCTCATCCTTCTAAACTCCGTCAAGTACAGGTCTAGAGACAGTCACACATATGTTAACCCTCTCGTTCCCAAGATCACTTGCGTGAACTCTCCAACGTCAGCACATTCTTTCTTAAACAAGGGGCCCAAAACTGCTCACAATATTCCAAGTGAGGTCTCACTGGTGCTTTATAAAGCCTCAACATCATCACATCCTTACTTTTACATTCTAGTCCTCTTGAAATGAATGCTAATATTGCGTTTCCCTTCCTCACCACAGACTCACCCTGCAAGTTAACCTTCAGGGAATCTTGCACAAAGTCTCCCAAGTCCCTTTGTACCTCGGATTTTGAATTTTCCCTCCATTTAGAAAACAATCTACTCTTATTCCTGCTACCAAAGTACATGACCATACACTTCCCGACACTTTATTCCATCTGCCACTTTTTTGCCCGTTCTCCTAATCTGTCTCAAGTCCATCTGTAGCCTCTCTACTTCCTCAACACTACCTGCCCGCAACCTTGGCCACAAAGCCATCAATTCCATCATCCAAATCATTGACATATAACGTGAAAAGAAGCGGTCCCAACACAGACCCCTGTGGAACACCACTAGTCACCAGCAGCCAATCAGCAAAGGTTCCCCTTCTTCCCACTCTTTGCCTCCTGCCAATCAGCCCCTGCTTTATCTTTCCAGTAACACCATGGGCTCGTAGCTTGTTAAGGAATTGTGATTTTAATATTTCAGTAATATTTGAGTAAACATCTATCTATATATATATAGTTTGATCAAGCATTGTTGTTCATTTAAGTAATTAATTCTGGGTTATATGTAAAAATAAATGAATTGCATACGTCATCATGCCACAACACAATATGTGTGTGCCTCACCTAAAGTAAAGGACGAAATTGGACCTAGAGTTCAGACTTCCTTTGAATTAGCTTAATGTTTTGAAGTTATAAAACATAACATTGTCGGCGAGGTATTTTAAAAATGAAACCAAGATGGCTATTGGCCGGTTGAAGCGCAGTGAGATGTTTGAACTAAAAAAAAAACGCAGAAAGTAAAACACGCAGCCCAGTACATATTATTCAAAAGGGAAGATATGGTCAAGTAAGAAAAGGGTAGAATTCGCAGGTTCATAAGGAATGAGTACCAGGTGATAATAATCGTAAAAATAGCAGAAATGTTGGCTACATCGGAAAGATTGGTGTGTTTGATTCCACAAGGAATAATTGGCTCATGTATACAGAGCTAATTGAACAATATTTTGAAGCAAATGAAATAGCAAATGAGAAACAAGTGCCAATTTTGTTGAGTGCATTGGGTTTAAAGGCATACAGTTTGCTTCAAAGTTTGGCTGTTCCAACCAAACAAGCAGAAATTAGTTTTGCTGATGTTGTCAAAGTAATGTAGGAACATTTAGAATCAAAACCGTCATTGATTGCAGTACGCTTTAGGTTTCATAAGTGGAATCAAAAAGAAGGGAAGTCCACTTCAGCCTATGTGGCTGAATTGACATTGTCTGAGCATTGTCAGTTCAGTGATGGGCTTAATGATACACTGAAAGATCATTTAGTTTGTGGAATCTTACAAGAAATCATTTTTCTTACAAGATAACAGCTCCTAAATGAAGTACAACTCACATTTAAAAGAGCAGTTGAAATCACTGTATCAACGGGAACAATCAACAGACACAACTGAGTGGCATTCATGAATGAAAGTGAGCTTGAACAAAATTGCAATATCTAAACAGAAACTGGTCTGACCAAACAAATTGTGTTATTGTTGTGGCAGGGGCTCACATATACCAGACCAATGCAGGTTTAAAAGGTGAAACTTATAGAAACTGCAACAAAGTAGGACACATACAGAGAAATGTCAGGGAGACAAAAATAAATGGACTGCTCAGGGAAGAGAAAAAGCTAAAAAGTCAAGTTGCAGTTTCAAATAGAGCACTGATCTGCATGCTGTTGATGAAAAATCTGATAATGAAGAAGGTGACACAGGACTGAGCAGCCTTAAGATTTACAATGAAAACTAACAATAGGCAAGCAATGTGGCAAATTAATTGAAACAAAATTAGACACTGGCTCTGCTGTTTTAGTCACTCCACAAAATGAGTTTGAATGACATTTCAAGATACTAAACTGAAGCCTACAGAGATCCAACTAGGAACATATACTGGAGAAAAGCTAACTCCTGTGGGAATGACATTCGTACAGTGAAATACAACAACCAACAGGAGAGCCAGCATTGTGGGGATGTGATTGGCTGAGACAACTACAACTTGATTGGAGATCCATCCAGCATTTGCATGCTACATCCCCTGCAATTGAGTCACCTGGAAGTAAATTAAGGCACTGGGTGATGCTACCAATGTCTCCACACTGAGCACCATGAACCTATGCCAATCGCGGACAAACAGGTGTCGATGCCAACCTCTGAGCCTCTGGTCGGAAAGCGTATTGGACCAAGGAAGGACCAAGCTGCTCAGAGGAATCATGAAAGTGATGAAAGCAGTGGTCTGACTAAAACGGTTTTTGTCGGCAACATATTGGAGAAAGCTTCTGATGTGTTACTGGTAATAAGGCAGTTACTTGTGAAATGTGGCTTGGTTTTAAGCTGGAACAGAGTTCAAGCAGCTTCAGGAAATTTGCAAGCATTCGGCTTTTGTGAGTGTAACGAAACCAGAATCTACTCTGCGTGCATTAAGGTTGTTGCATGAACTTCAAGTGGGAGGCAGAGAGCTGCATGTAACAGCAAATGCAAAGACCAAAGCCCAGCTGGATGAATGGAAGGCCAAAAAGAAAGGAGTCAATGGAGGTACAAAAACAGAGGATTCATTCAGATAATGTAGATGAGGAAACCACGAGGAGGGATCAGATTGTAAGCAATAGAGGGATTAATAAGGGAATACTCCAGTGAACTAAATACACCTTCCCAAGATCAAGATGCACAAACTAGAAGAAAAAAGAAGAAAAAGTAAGATGGCTACTGCTGTCAGAACCACTTCCTGCAGTCTCAGAGTCAATTCCTACAACCACCATGGAAGAGACTTCAGAACATGAGATTGCTTTCAAAGCACAAGTCTCACCTGCCAAACAGAGTGACCCCCAACCTCCCGGGCAGGAAAGGTGTTATCCCACAAGAGTAAGAAATCCTTGAAAGTGATTAAATCTTTAGGTCTGAACGTGCCAATTTAACATTTTCTATACTGTGGATGCCTGTATACAGTAGTTGTGTTATATAGTATACCATGTAATAGTTGAGATGTATTCTCTGTTGAGTTGGAGTTTATAGCTAAGCAGGGAGAAGTGTTTGTATTTAATATTTCAGTCACATTTAAGTAATATTGTAAATATATTGCAACACACACAAAATGCTGGAGGAACTCAGCAGGTCAGGCAGCATCTATGGAGAGGAAGAGATAGTCGACATCTCAGGCTGAGACCCTTCTTCAGGACTGAGAAGGAAGGCGGGGTTAGACACCAGAATAAAAATTGGGGGTGGGGGAAGAAGGCTAGCTGGAAGGTGACAGGTGAAGCCAAATGGCTGGGAAAGGTCAAGGGCCCGAGAAGAAGGAATCTGATAGGACGACAGGAGAAAGGGAAGGAGGAGGGGATCCGGGGGAATTAATAGATGAGAAGAGGGAAAAAGGTCAGAGTGGGGAATGGGGGGGGGGGCAGGAAATTAGATTACTAGGAGAAATCAATATTCGTGCCAACAGGTTGGAGGCTACTCAGACAGAATACAAGGTGTTGCCCCTTCAGCCGGATGATGGCCTCATCTTGGCACAAGAGGAGACCATGGACTGACATGTCAGAATGGGAATGTTTGGCCATCGGGAAGTGATGCTTGTGGCAGATGGTGCAGAGGTGCTCGATGAAGCAATTCCCCAATTTACAATGGACCTCACTAGAGGAATTGGGAGCACTGGATACAATCCACAACCCCAGCAGGGGAAGTGTTGCCTCACCTGGAAGGACTGTTGTATGTAAAAATATATTAATTGCATACATCATCAATTAGAGTAAAAGGCAAAGTTAGACTCACATTTCAGACTCCAATGTCTTCCTTTGAATTAGTGTAATATTTTGAAGTCACAAAACATAGCAAAAGGCCTTCTGAAAATCCAAATACACAACATCCACTGATTCTCCTTTGTTTATCCTGCTTGTTATTTCCTCAAAGCATTCAAACAGATCTGTCAAGCAAGATTTTCCCTTAAGGAAACGTGTTAACTTTGGCTAAATACCCCAAAACCACATCCTTAAAAATCGACTCCAACATCTACCCAACCACAGAAGTCAGGCTAATGGGCCTATAATTTCCTTTCCTTTGCCTCTCTCCTTTCTTGAAGAGTGGAATGACATTTGCAATTTTCCATTTCTCTGGAACCAATCCAGGAACTAGTGATTCTTGAAAGAACATTACTAATGCCTCCACAATCTCTTCAACAACCTCTTTCAGAACCCTGGGGTGTAGTGCATCTGGTCCAGGTGATTATCTACCTTCAGAACTTTCAGTTTCCCAAGAACTTTCTCTCTAGTCATGGTAACTTCATAACCCTTGACACCTGGAACTTCCTCCATACTGCTAGTGAAATACTTATTCAGTTCATCCTCCTTTTCCTTGTCCTGCATTACTACCTCTCCAGCACTTGCCAGTCACCCCTTCCTTTTTAATGAGACAGATGGACATATTATGACTGGAAGCATGTTGTATTATTGTATAGCACTCACACAAGCTCTTAAAGGTTCCCGTCAATAGGTACTTGAAGCCCAGAAGATTGTGTTGGCTGTAGAACAGGGGATTCCCAGCCTGGGATCCACTGTTTTGGTGCATGGCATAAAAAGGATGGGAACCCCTACTAACCGGGAGATTGAGTACCACTGACAGCCTACTTATGGAAGAGCTCCCTGCAGCCCCATTCCAAGTACTGCTGACTACATCTAGCTCTTTAAAGGTCCAAGAAACGCCGACATGATTACACACCTGACACGTTAAGCCAGTGGTGCCACCAGACTAGAAAACATGTGGCCAGAACAACGTTGATGATTAGGACCAATGGACTGAACTCTCCATCACTTGCGATTTACCATCACTGTGCATTATAAATTTTGGGTAATCTGGCCATTTGTTTTCCGCTTAAATGCAGAAGCATCTCACAAGAGTAGTACTCCAAACACTTGGCTTCACCCTAGTTATGACTATACGTCGTGTCCTGAGGGGTCAGGCTGTTGGGAGTGTACTAGAGAGGGCCTATACATTCAGAAGGTGGCTTGCCAATGCGTTTGTACCCCTGGATCATAACGAGTTTGAGACCGTGATAACAAAATTAGAAGTGTGAATGGAGGATGGGCCTGCACTGCCCGTAGCAATGACTCTTGCCAGTGTAGCTATTTTATCAAACGACTCACAACAATTGCTTAACCCCCCCCACCCCACTCTGAAGCTGCTTCATGGGGATGGGGGGGGGGGGATGTTACTGTAACCATCAAGGGACGGGTCTAGACTTGGGTAACAGTCCGTGAAATGTCTACACTACTGGCGACCCTCTGAATCCTGTCAATGGTACTTATTGGATATCTGGCCAACAGGCCTATCCCTGGCTGCCAGGGGTAGCCCTTCTAAAATGGGATCTGTGCTCTGAAGCGAAGTCATGGAGGAGTAGATGTACAACCTGCCCGCCACCCTCGACATGCCACTGCGTAGAGCTGCCATCGAAGGACTATGGAGACTGAGTGTTTCTGGATTATAGTGTTCCTGTCCTGGGGACCTGCCAGATGGGCTCGTGAGAGCATTAACGCGGACTTCATGGCCTTCGTGCTAGGTGACAGGATCCAGACGATACTACTGCCGGAACGCTGGCAATCCACGCCGTGGCCCTTCAAAGTCAACTAGTACTTGACTTTCTGTTGTCTGAGAGCTGGAACGTGCCAGGAGTGTTGCCCGTACATCCCTGACATCAACAGCCAACCATTCTTAATGAAACGGTCGTGGGGTTTCAGAGACTCTGCCCTATTGAGATTCAGTAAGATTTACGTATTTCTATCTACAGGACAATGAGGAGAAAGTGTGGAGGTAAGGCGAGGGTTAAAGACAACCTCCAGGAAAGGATAGCCTGGGTCGGTTGTGGTCAGGTGCAACCTTTGAAGTGAGACTGCCAGCGACACCTCTGCTTACTAGAGACAGAATGGGCTGGGGTGACTGCGGCATAGTGCTCTAAAATCGGACGAGCGAGGCCTCTGTTGTGAGACTTTTACTGAAAGGCCTTCCTAACACATAGCTTCCCTTTACAAGATAGGGGGTGTCAGAGACAGATGAGATAACAATAACTGAAGGATGTGAAACGCACCGAACAACTAAGACAATTGTTTTTCTAACTTACCAAATGTCCAACATCCGTAACTGATAAGCCAATTCTGTGTAAAAATAACACACATAAAAGTTGCTGGTGAACGCAGCAGGCCAGGCAGCATCTCTAGGAAGAGGTGCAGTCGATGTTTCAGACCGAGACCCTTCGTCAGGACTGGCCTGCTGCGTTCACCAGCAACTTTTATGTGTGTTGCTTGAATTTCCAGCATCTGCAGAATTCCTGTTGTCTGTGTAAAAATAGTAGTTTTCTGTTCAAACCAGAACAGCGTGGGTGACAGGGGCCACACTGGTCTCCTTGTGCACAAGGAAAATAAAAAGAATGCTTGAGTTGTAAGAGTCCGTGTGTTCCGGTCCCAGTTACTTTATTTTATAAGTCGTTAACAATTTGATCCACGCCTCCACCCACATTGTTAACATCTGCAAATTTGACCACAGTGACGTCAACAGCACATGGAGGCTCTGTTCAGTCGGGAGACCAAACCTATCCACAACACTCCAGATGTGGTCCCACCAAGGCCGTGTAGAACTTTAGGAAGACGCCCTTGTTCCTGTCCTCAGACTCTCCTGCGGAAAGTCAATAAACTGTTCCACTGCTTCACTCCCCTGCACGTATCCTATCAGCAAGGGCTGTTCGTGGACACTGACCTCTCACCATTTAAGTAACACACTGAGTTGGTCTCCTCCCTGCACTGTGGATAACGTATTTTTCCCATGTTAAACTGAGTTATCAGTCAGAAGCTCTTCGTCTGTACAAATTTTCAAGAATCTTTGGTTATACACTAAGTCTCCTCACACTCCTGATGAAATATAACAAGGTAAATCAATTACAGAATGCAGAATAAAGTGTAACAGCTACAGAGAAAGTGCAGTGCAGGTAGACAGTAAGGTTTGTTTTGTGCCATATCGTACGATGTGGGCGATCGTGATGACCATGATTGTTCTTGGAAAATTTTTCTACAGAAGTGGTTTGCCATTGCCTTCCTCTGAGCGGAGTCTTTAGAAGATGGGTGACCCCAGTCATTATCAATGCTCTTCAAGATTGTCTGCCTGGTGTCAGTGGTCACATAACCAGGACTTGTCACGTGCACCAGCTGCTCGTATGACCATCCACCACCTGCTCCATGGCTTCATGTGACCCTGGTCAGGGGGCTAAGCAGATGCTACACATTACCCGAGGGTGACCTGCAGACTAGCGGAGGGAAGGAGTGTCTTACACCTCCTTTGGTAGAGACTTATCTCCACCCCACCACCCCAGAACGATAAAGTGCAAGATCATAATGAGCTAGATTGTGAGGTTAAGCGTCCATCTTGACCCAGGGAACTATTCTATAGTCTGATAACAGTGGGATAGATCTGTTCTTGAGTCTGTAGGCAGGTACTTTTAGGCTTTTGTATCTTCTGCCCGATGGGAGGAGGGGGAAGAGAGAATGTCCGGGGTGGGTGGGATCTTATATTCTGCTGGCTGCCTTACTGAGGCAGTGAGGAGTGTCGACAGAGACTATTGGTAGGGAGGCTAGTCTCCATGATGTGTGTGCTGTGTCCATAACTCTCGGCAGTCTCATGTGGTCACATGCAGAGTGGTTGCCATGGTGCATTCAGATCAGATGCTTTCTATGGTGCATCACTTAAAATTGGTAAGGGTCAAAGGGGACAAGCCAATTGTTTTCAGCCTCTTGAGGAAGTTGAGATGCTGGTAATCCTCCTTGGCCATGACATTAATATTATTGGACCAGGACGGGCCGTTGGTGATGTTCACACCAAGCACCCTGAAGCTCTCAACCCTCTCGAACTCAGGACCACTGATGTAGACAGGAGCATGTCCTCTGCTCCCCTTAATGAGCAGCTCTTTTCCTGACCTTGAGGGAAAGGTTGCTGTCATGACAACTCTCTGTCTCCTTCCCGTGCTCTGACTCATCATGACCTGAGATGGCCTGTTATGCTGGTATCACCAACAGATTTGCGGGTGGAGTTCAAGCTCAATCTGGCCACACATTCATGAGTGTACAGGAAGCAGGCTGAATGAATGAACGAGGTCTCGATGAAGGGTCTCGGCCCAAAACGTTATTTATCCCCACAGATGCTGCTCGGCCTGCTGAGTTCCTCCATTTGATGGTGTGTGGCTCCAGTTTCCACTATCCACTCTACTGCCATGGTGAGGCTAAACTCGAGTTGGAGGAGCAACACCTCATATACCGCCTGGGTAGTCTCCAGCCCCTTGGTATGAGCACTGAATTGTCCAACTTCCGGTAATTCCCTTCCCCTCCCTATTTCACTCTGCCCCCTCCCCCAGCTGCCTACTACCTCCCTCATGGTTCCGCCTCCTTCTACTACCCATTGTGCTTTCCCCTATTCCTTCTTCACCTTTCCTGCCTATCATCTCCCTGTATCCCTTCTCCCACTCCTTGATCTTTCCCCTTACTGGTTTTTCACCTGGAACCTACCAGCCTTCTCCTTCCCACCCACCCCACCTTCTTTATAGGGCCTCTGCCCCCTCCCTCCTCAGTCCTGACGAAGGGTTCCGGCCCGAAACGTTGACTGATCGTTTCCACGGATGCTGCCTGACCTGCTGAGTTCCTCCAGCGTGTTGTGAGTGTTACTTTCCAGTATCTGTAGTCTGTACAGGGAGAGGGAATTGTTCAGGGGAACCAGCGCACAGATGTCATCCAGGAAGTGAAACTCCGGAAGTTATCCTGACCTGTGGGAGTTGGCCCTCCTCGTCCGAGTGACTGCCCCCGAGACCTTGCTTGTAATCCTGGTTTATGTTACAAGCCCTGGTCACTAACGGGTCCAAGACTGGTGAAGAACAGTAATTCAATTACAGACATGAGATTCTGCAGATGCTGGAAAACCAGAGCGACACACACAAAATGCTGCAGGCAGCATCTACAGAAATGAATAAACAGTCGACGTTTTGGGCCGAGACCCTTCTTCAGGACTGGAAAGGAAGGGGGAAGACGCCAGAATAAAAAGATGGAAGGAGGATAGCCAGAAGGTGACAGGTGGATGGGAAAGGTCAAGGGCTGGAGAGGAAGGAATCTGAAAGGAGAGGAGAGTGGACCATGGGAGAAAGGGAAGGGGGAAGAGATTTAGGGGGAGGTGATGGTAAGGTGAGGAGAAGAGGTATGAGGTCAAGTGGGGAATGAAAGAAGGAGGAAGAGGGAGGGCAAAGGAAAAGAAGAGAAGAAAATTGCTGGAAGGAGAAATCGATACTCGTGTCATCAGGATGGAGGCTACCCAGATGGAATATGGGGTGCTGCTCCTCCACCCGGAGGGTGGCATTGAAGGCCATGGACCGACATGTCGGAACGGAAAGCGGAATTAAAGTGGTTGATTGGTGGGAAGTTTCGCTTTTCCCGGCTGGGGCAAGTTGCTCGACAAAGCCATCCCCCAATTTACATCGCGAGCACCAGATGCAACAGAGAACCCCAGCAGATTCGCAGGTGACGAGTTGTCTCACCTGGAAGGACTGTTTGGAGTCCTGAGTGGAGGTGAACGGGCAGGTGTGACATTTCTGTCACTAGCAGGGATACATGCTGGGAGGGAGATTAGTGGGAAGGGACGAACAGAAGGAAATCAGGTAGGGGAGATACCCCTACAGAAAGTGAAGAGTTGGTGGGGGTGAGGGGGAAATAAAGTATTTGGTGGTAGGGTCCCGTTGAAGATGGCATTAGTTGTGGGGAAAGATACATGGAATACAGAGGCTGATGGGGTGGTGGGTGAGGACAAGCGGAACTCTATCCCTGTTAAGGCATTAGGAAGATGGAGTGAGCATGGATGTTCGGGAAATGGAGGAGATGCAGGTGAGGGCAACAACAATGGTGGGGAAAGGGAAACCCTGAACTTTGAACAATGAGGACACCTCAAGTGTCCTGGAAAGGAAAGCCTCATCCTGGGAACCAATGCAGCGCAGAAGGAGGAACTGAGAAAAGGGACTAGCATTTTTTACAGGAGACAGGGTGGGAAGAGGTACAGTCAATATAGCCATGGGAATCAGTAAGTTTATATAAAACGTTGGTAGACAGTTTGCCTCCAGAGATGGAGGTAGAGAGATCCAGAAAGGTGTCAGAAATGGACTGAATGAATTTAAGGACAGGGTGGAAGTTGGAGGCAGAAATTGATGAGCTTAGCACGGGTGCATGAAGCAGCACCAATGCAGACATCAATGTAGCACAGTAGTGGATTATCATCAGGGAAGGCTTGGAACATGCACTGTTCTATGCAGCATAGCTGTGGCCCATGTGGGTAACCCCACAAGCCTGGGGAAAGTGGGAGGAACGGAAGGAGGAACTGCTGAGGGAGAGGAACCAAAGGAGAAATTGTTGAGGTTGAGGAACCAAAGGTGGAATTGCTGAAGGTGTGGACCAGTTCTGCCAGATGGAAGAGGGTGGCGGTGCAGAGGAACTGGTTGGGTCATTTGTTGAGAAAGAAGTGGAGAAATTTGAGGCCTTCTTGACAGGGGACAGAAGTGTACAGGGACTGAACATCCATGGTGAAGATGAGGTGGTCAGGGACAGGGAATTGTAAGTAACTGAGGAGACTGAGGGGATGTGAAACATCGTAGGTGTAGGTGTGAAGGGACTGAACCGGGGGATAGAATCAAATCGAGACATGAGGACACGAGTTCAGTGGGGCAGGAGCAGGCAGAGACAGTAGGCCTAGCTGGACAGTTAAGTTTGTGGATCTTGGTTAGAAGCGAGCAGCACAGGGTAATGAAATGATGTGTTTGATGGCAGTGGTTGGGAGTTCTCCAGAGTGGTTGAGGTTAGTGATGGTGTCGGAAACAGTTTTCCGATGGTGTGGAGTGGGGTCCTTTTCAAGTGGTAGGACTTAGGAGTGTCTGAGAGATGTCGCCTGGCCTCAGCAAGTAGAGGTCAGTGCATCACACTGCAACTTTGTCTGCGGGTCCAATGGCGAAGTTGGGATGGTGCAGAGAGGGTAAGGAGAGAGGAGAGCTGATGTTGAGATGGTTGATGTATTGTTGGCAATCTGAGGTGAACAGGTCCAGCACAGGTGGAGAACCAGAGCGGGCTATCCAAGGTGATGAGGAGGGTTGGAAGTGGGTGAAGAGGTCATTGGTGTGGGGTGGGGGATTCTTGCCAGAGAGCTGAGCTTGGAGTAGGAGAAGATGGGAGAAGAGCTTGGCGTCGTGTCAAGAGCAGAAATACAATTACAAGTTGTGTTCAGTTACAGAGCCAAGATCAATTACAAGCAACGATTCAATCAGAGGATCAAGGTTCTTGACTTCATTAGAGACACAAGTTGATAGAACTTGGTCACAATCTCTGATTGAATCAGACTCAGGTTTAACACCAAAAGCATATATCATGGAATTTGTTGTTAAGCAACTTTGCCAAGTACAATATTAAAAACTGTAAATTACAGTGACAAGTATATACATATGTATATACTGTGTATATTAAAAAAGTCAAATTAAGTAAGTAACTCAAAAAGACAAAAAATGCAGTGAGGTAGTGTTCATGGGTTAATTGTCCATTCAGAAATCGGATGGCAGAGGGGAAGATGCTGTTCCTGAATCCATAGAGCAATAGGCCATCTGGCCCATCGAGTCTGCTCCACCAGATTGTCATGGCTGCTCCATTTCTCTCTCAGCCCCGATCTCCTGCCTTCTCCCCCAGTATCCCTTCGTGCCCTGACTAATCAAGGATCTATCAACCTCTGCCTTAAATATACCCAATGACTTGGCCTCCACAGCCACCTGTGGAAACAAATTCCACAGATTCACCACCTTCTGGCTAAGGAATCGTTGAGTGGGCCTTCAGGTTCCTGTTGGTAACAATGAGAAGAGGGCATGTCCTGGGTGATGGGGGCCTTAATGATGGATGCCGCCATTTTGAGGCATCGCTCCTTGAAGATGTCCTGGATGCTGGGGAGGCCAGTACCCATGATGGAGCTGACTGATTAGGCTTAATGACGGACCATGGTTGTTACAGCTTAATACGAGTCTCAGGCATGATTATGACATTTACAGGCTGATTATAGTTTTATTACTGTCCCTGACTTGATTATAGGCTCTGATTGTTATGTTTTGATTACAATCCTCGGTTTGATTACAGGCTCTGATTGTTATGTTTTGATTACAATCCTCGGTTTGATTACAGGCTCTGATTGTTATGTTTTGATTACAATCCTCGGTTTGATTACAGGCTCTGATTGTTATGTTTTGATTACAATCCTCGGTTTGATTACAGGCTCTGATTGTTATGTTTTGATTACAATCCTCGGTTTGATTACAGGCTCTGATTGTTATGTTTTGATTACAATCCTCGGTTTGATTACAGGCTCTGATTGTTATGTTTTGATTACAATCCTCGGTTTGATTACAGGCCGGCCATTGCCACTCAGACGCAGAGCCTGCTGGTTGCTATGGTTCGACTGGTGGGACGGCCCCGGTTACCATGGTTTCCTATTCCCACCCACTTGCAGCCTGGATAAGATCATGCAGGTGAAAAACCAGTGTCAATGTGGAAGGTCCGGTTCTCCCAGTTCTGACCAACCTTCCGGAACCTTTTGATGTACCTGTATACAGATTGGCTCGCTTGGAAACTCTGAGTCCCTCTCAATGCTTGTTTGTCAAATCGCCACGTTAAGCTCATCCCGGGGGCGGGCAGTCAATACGCTGGGAAGAGTCCAGCACACAATCATGGGACGGGGGCAGAATCCCCAACATATCCCAGCAGGTGGAAAAATTCTGGAGCCGAGGACCCAGGGGTTTGAGGATTGCCAGTGTCAGAGCAACGGGAACTGGCGGGGGGGGGGGCGGGAGTTGCTGATTTACCATTGGCTTTATTTGTTTCATCTCCTTCGAAACATACTGTGTCACTGATCAACACAGTCCGAGGATTGTGCCGGGGAGAGCCCAGCAAGTGTTGTCAAACTTCCGGAGCTAACGTAGCCCGCCCACAACTGCAGAGTTTCTTGTTTACAATTCCCAGTATTTTTTACGGAGATACGGCCCAACGAGTCCGCGCCGCCCGATTACACCCCTGTGACCAATTGACCATAGGTCTTTGGCCTGTGGGAGGAAACCGGAGCACCTGGAGGAAACCCACACGGTCACCGGGAGAACGTACAAACCCCTTGCGGGCAGCGGTGAGAATTGAACTGGCACTGGCCGCTACGTGATCGTGCTGCGATGGTAGAAGAGATCACGGGGGGTTGAGGGGTGGGGGAAGAAGGTGACAGAGGGTGATCTTGGAGGTGACGAGAAGCCTTGGCCAATGGTGAGGGATCCTGGTGACATCACTCTGAGAACACTGCACCGTCACCCAGAGGGAGTGACTCAGGGTGCTCTCCACAGGGAATCTGCTGACGTCGTGGGGAAGAGCGCCTTTCTGTTTACACACACTACAGTTTCAGTTACGCGTCAGTCACATGCGTGTGGGGGTGGGGGGGTGAAACATCTTGGCAGGATGAGGGAGAGACGGAGAAAGAGATGGAAAACAAGAAAGAACAGTAAAGAGAGAGAGAGAGAGAGGCAGAAATATGCAGCAAACCGAAGCCAAATTCAAATTTGCCATCATCTGAACAAGTACATGTCAGCACAAGTGAAAAACCTATTTGCTGCAGCATCTCAGGCATAGAACATCAGATAAGCAGCCATTCACAAGAAAAACGTAAATTAACTGTAAATCATAGATAATTTTTACAGGGACAAACACAACTGGAACACAATAAATTGCATATTAGGCAGAGTATTGTGAACAGTAATATACAGATAGAACAGAGAGCAGCACAGGCCCTTGGGTCCACGAAGCTGTGCCAACCTTTTAATCTACTCTAAAATCCATCTAATCCTTCCCTTCCATTTACCTGTTATCTACGTGCCTATCTAAGAGTTTCTTAAATGTTTCCCGCTGCTGCCCGTAAGGAATTTGTGTGTTCTCCGTAACCCTGTGGGGTTCCTCTGGGCGGTCCAGAGTCCTCCCACAGTCCAAAGACACATGGGTTAGTAGCTTAATTGGTCCTGTGATTAGGTTAGGGTTGAATCGGAGGGTTTCTGGGTAGAGCAGCTCGAAGGGAGTATTCTGCACCCTATCTCAATAAACAGTCAAGAAAATAAATAAATACCTACGTCTACCACCGCCCACGGCAGCATGTTCCACATGCTCTGCACTCTCTGTGTAAGAAAATTTTCACCAAACATCTTCCCCTATACTTTCCTCCAATCACCTTCAAATCATTCCCCCCCCCCAACATTAGCCTTTAGCCCTGGGGAAAAAAGTCTCTTTTGATAGAAAAATAGTTACTTTGATAATAAATTTACTTTGAACCTTGAATTTGAATTTGAATTTCAATTGCTGTTTGTTTTCCCCCAAAACATTTGACATCATGCACTTGCATACGAATTTGGTATGGCTATATACAGAACCCAGGTTCGCATATTCTATTGACTTACTATGAATCACGGGGAGCACATACAAACTCCTTACTGACGGTGGTGGGAATTGAACCCGGGTCACTGGTACCGTAAAGCGTTGTGCTAACCACTACGCTACTGTGACGGCCAATCTGTATGGGTGGCGTGGAAAGGTTCTTCACTGTGACAATAATAAAACCGAAGGACCTGGTGGCTCCAAGCTGCCCTGACGAGGCCACACAGCTGGACAGATGTGCAAGAGTGCCAGAGGGCATGCCCAGAGTGGCTGGCAAACACCACCCCCCGTGGCCACAAACACCTGGATCGGAACCAGAATAAAGTCAGAAACACGCAACAGGTCAAGCAGCATCTGCGGGGACGGGAGAGAGTTTATGTTCCAGGGCAATTGAAAGCTTATGGAGAGAAAGCAGGAGAATTCCCATTTATCACAGCTTCACTGGAGGCTGGAGCCCGGAAGTGGCCTGTGCGTGGGTGGGTGGATGGACAGGAAGAAAGGAAGGGGCTTGTTCTGCTGTTGTTGTTCTGCCAAACACTTGAGGACGTACATTGACACTTGCAGGGCTGCCCTCAGCACATCTTAAGGTTCCAGGATTAGGTTTAATATCACTGGCAATATGTCGTGAAATTTGTGGTTTTATGGCAGCGGTACATTGCCACACACAATAAAAAAACTATAAATTCTAGTAAGTGTACACATATATGTAATTAAATAACTAGTGCAAAAAGAGAGGAAAACTGGTGAGGTGGTGTTCATGGGTTCAATGTCCATTCAGGAATCGGATGGCAGAGGAGAAGCTGTTCCTGAATCGCTGAGTGTGTGCCTTCAGGCTCCTGTACCTCATCCTGATGGTAGCAATGAGAAGAGGGCACGTCCTGGGTGGTTGAGGGTTTTTCATGATGGATGCCAGCTTTTTGGGGCATCCCTTCTGAAGATGTTCGCTGTGCTGGGGAGGCTCGTGCCCATGAGGGAGCCAGCTGAGTTTGCAACCCCCTGCAGAGGCCCCCCAACACCAGGCGGTGATACAGCCAGTGAGAACGCCCTCCACAGTACATCGGTAGCAATTTGCAAGTGTCTAGCTGATAACGCAAACAATGCATTTCACTGTATGTTTCATGTAGTGAATAAATGGATTATAATGGGAGACCAGACAGGTTGGGACTGTTTCCTCTGAGTGAAGGAGGCTGAAGGGTGGCTTTACGCAGGTTTATAAGGTCCTTATGGGTATAGATAAGCCGGCTGGTGGCATAGTGGCATCAGCGTCGGACCTCGGAGCGAAGGCTCCCGAGTTCAAATCCAGCCGGCTCCCTTGCATGCTTTCCATCTGTGCTGGGTTGAGCATCGAGCTAGTAACTCGGCCTCGTAAAAATTAGAAAGCCTGCTAAAAAAAAATGCCATCACGACAGTGTCCCAATGACTTCACTCAGAGTTAAGGGCTTTCTTCATCTTCTTCTCTGGCATAGATAAGTTGGATGGAGACAATTAGAGGGCACAGGTTTGTGTGAGTGAAAGAGCACTACAGCACAGAAACAGGCCATTCAGCCCATCCAGTCTATACTAGCCATTAGTCCTGTCAACCGGCACTAGTACCATAGCCCTGCACACCCCTGCCATCCCTGTACTTAACCAAATGTCTCTTAAATGTTGAAACTGAACCACCTCCACCAGCAGCTCATTCCACACTCCCCTTGAATGTTTCACCTTTCGCGGGGAGAGGTTTAGGGGAATCTGAGGGACAGAGGAAGCTAGGTGTGTGCAACGAGTGCCAGAGGAAGTGGTTGAGACAGGAACAAGAACAGCATTTCAAAGGTACTTGGACGATTACACGGATTGGAAAGGTTTTGAAGGATTATGGGCTAAACGTAGACTAGGAACTCAGTCAGCAGAGATGACCTGGTTTGAAGACCTGATTCCATGCCATATGACCCCATGATTCCTTCCCCCTCCCCACCATCAAACTCTTGTCAATTCACCGTTCCAGACTGAGGAAAGACCATAAAACATGGGAGCAGAACTAGGCCATTCAGCCCATTGAGCCTGCTCCACTACTGTATTCTAATATGGCTGATTTATTTTCCCCTTCAGCCCCATTCTCCTGCCTTCTACCCGTAACTAAAGAAATTTGGCCTGTCCCCTAAAACCCTCACTAATTCTTATAGATGCACCGTAGGAAGTATTCTTCTAGGGTGCATCACAACCTGGTATGGAAGTTGTCCTGTCCAAGACCAGAAGAAGCTGCAGAAGATTGTGAACATGGCGCAATACATCACACAAACCAATCTTCCGTCCTTGGACTCACTTTACACCGCACGCTGTTGGAGCAGTGCTGCCAGGATAATCAAGGACACGACCCATCCAGCCAGGAAGGCTCAGGAGCTTAAAGACTTGTACGGCCAGATTTGGGAACAGCTTCTTTCCAACTGTGATAAGACTGCTGAACGGATCCTGACCTTGATCTGGGCCATACCCTCCAATATCCGGACCTGCATCTCGGTTTTTTTGCACTACCTTACTTTCCATTTTCTATTTATGATTTATAATTTAATATTTACTATCGACTTGTACTCCAGGGAGTGTGAAGCACAGAATCAAGTATCGCCGTGATGATTGTGTGTTCTAGTATCAATTGTTTGGCGACAATAAAGTATAAAGTAACCTTTGACACCCCAACTAATCAAGAACCTATCAACTTCTGCTTTAAATACACCGAATGACTTGGCCTCCACAGCCGTCCATGGCAATGAATTTCGCAGATTCAACACCCTCTGCTAAAAGAAATTTCTCCTCATCTCTGTTATAAAGGGACGTCCTTCTATTCTGGGGCTGTGCCCTCTGGGCTTAGACTCCCCCACAACACTTGAAAACATAAGTTCCAGGGAAAAGTTGAATAGATTAGGACTTCATTCTCTGGAATGTTGAGAATGAGAGGAGATTTGATAGAGGTATACAAAATTATGAGGGGTATCGATTGGGTAAATGCAAGCAGGTATTTTTCACTGAGAATGGCAGAGGCCTGAACTCATAGGTTAAGGGGGAAGCTGAAATATTTAAGGGGAATCAGAGAGGGAACTTTCTCACTCAGAGGGTTGTGAGAGTGTGGAACGAGCTGCCAGCGGAAGTGGCAGTTGTGGGTTTGATTGCAACGTTTAAGAGAAGTCTGGATAAGTACATGGCCAGGAGGGTCAGGGAGAGCTATGGTCTAGATGTGAATCAATAGGACCAGCCAGAATAACAATTTGGTGCCTAGGGCACTATGGCAGTTTCTGTGCTGTTGTGTTCTGCAACTCAAGAAACCTCCTCACTCCCACCTACGTGTGGGCCTTTCAACACTGAGTAGGTTTCAGTGAAATCTGACAGGTGACTCTCCTCCTCTCTCCCTTCATTCATCCGCTCTCTAAACTGGACCCAACCCTGCAATTATTTGCACACCGCCGCCACTCAGTTTCATGAGATTGCACCTGGTTCCTACAAACAATCCAAACTTGTCCCCAAACTAAGTTAACTTGAAACTCACCGGTCAGAGTGAAGTTAGGGTGTCGGTGACCCCTCCCCTCCTCACCCGGGAGGTGAAGGGATGGGTTTGAGGAAGCCAGCTTATTCGGGGTCGGGGGGAGAGTGGAGTGTGTCCGGGACTCTCATCGAGCTCCTGTGGTCTCGATAAAATTCGGTCGGAGGCGAGAGGCGCCTTCCTGCGCTGAAGGAGAACCCTCTCCGCCGGACCCCTCCTCCAACCCCTGAATCATCGGCGAAACCAGGTGATTGGGGTCATCGTCACGTGGCTGACACCCCGTGGGATCTTGCCGTTCCTCCGGGCTCTAAACAGTGGCGGAGTCTAAAGTTCAACAAATCCTTAATATTATGAAGGAAATGTCGGCAGCATGTCTGTGTGTGTGTGTTTTTTACGGTTGTTTTGTCTGTTACGTTGGCTGAAACCACGGGAGCGCGCAGTGGATGCCTTCCGTGCCGAAACTCGGGCGGTTTCCCAACCGAAACCCGACGCGCGTCCCCGAGGAGGCGGGGCGCGCCCCCGCGGCTCCTCCAGTTAAAAACAGGTGAAGGTGGGGCTATTGCAGGTAGAAGAAAGCGGCGTTGGTACGGAACAGATCAGAAAAGGGTCGGCTCCAGCACTCCACAACTTTTCGTCAGCTCGTTGATTTCAGGTTAATTTCGGCGCCGGTAGCGAGAGAGAGGGAACCGATGGCGAACGCGGGGCTTCAGATGTTGGGGTTTGTCCTCGCCTTGCTCGGCTGGATCGCCGTGGTGGCCAGCACCATCATGCCTCAGTGGAAAATGTCGAGTTACGCTGGTGATAACATTATCACGGCGCAGGCGGTGTACCAGGGACTGTGGATGAACTGCGTGTTTCAGAGCACCGGACAAATGCAGTGCAAGGTGTACGACTCCATCCTAGCGCTGGGAGGTGAGCGAGTGGCGCAGGTGTTAGACCTCTGGGCTGTGTTACTAGGGTCAGTGATACGGTTAGAACCGGTTTGGACCCGTTTACGTGGGTCTGTGCTGGGGTTTGTAGTGGTCATGGGCGGGAGGGGTAAACAATGAAGCGGGTTTCTGTTTGTTTGAACAAGATCCCCCTGGCGGTTAAGCAGCTCTCTTCACCTCCCTCCCCCGGTGTTATTTTACCCAAACACTCCATAAATTGTTAATCCTCTACATTGAAGGTGGCAAGTTATCAAACGTGTTTTAAGGCCCATTCCCTACCCCCGGTGTGATCTACTTTACTGGAGTTCTCTTCCCCCCCCCCCGAGTCTGGGAATAAAACAAAGGAATCTGGGGTCGGGGGCAGGCACCTATTCTGTCCCGGACCCGTCCCGTCTGCGTCGCGGAATCCGATTGTTTAGAAATTGGGAAAGCGCTCTGATTTTTGCAGACTCGTTCCGTTGAGGCATTTTTCCTATTTATTTTGTCTTATCGCGTTGGTTAAACTTACACAACTGTTGATAAAAGCGCTTGGGGCCAGATTAGGAATGAAAATGATACCACAGGTCCTTAACGGGCGTTCGCGGGAGACCAGAGCTGGCCGTGGAGAGGATCTTCTCGTGGCCGATGGGTGGTGGTGTTACCTGTCCCTTTAAGGATTTGGTTTTGGGGGGTGAACTATGTACTGAGAGGGTCCTGGCTGTTGTGCGTTCGTTCCGGAGCCGCTTAACCTCCACCCTCCGCTTTCCTGGGGCTCTGGGTGCGTCTCCGACAGGTAGATCGGAGCGAGATTCCGGTCTCCCGTCCGTTCCTCGGTTCCCTTCGCGTCCCCACCCGCGGAAAATGATCCTCACTTCTCTCCGACTGAGTTTCTTTCTCCTCTTCTCTTCCCCCCCCCCCGGAGGGTAGGTGTTTAGGGAGAGAGGAATATCTCCTCGTTTCCTGTTTGATTTGGGGGTCCTGTGAACCCCCCCAAGCTAGTTTGCCCCGTAACTGCGAGCCTTCATGTAAGCTGCCCCTACCCCAGCCCTGGACCCTCTTGCTGTGTCTCCTGAACTGTTGGAGAGAGTTCCTGTTTTGAGAGGGAGCGGGAGGGGATGGGGGGGGATGCTGAGTCCGATTTGAACGAGGAAATACCCGAGCGGACATGGCCAATTATGCGGTGGGGAGGAGGGAGGGTTTAGACCCAGGACGTGGCGCCCCAGGTGCGCAGCGGAGCCCACCCCGCCACCTTGCGGGCGGTTTCAGTGAAGATCCTTTACGGAGGTGGAGAAGGGTTAAGGCGGTGACCCGCGGGGGAACTGCGGCCAGCTGAGCGGTTCTCCGGCCCCCGCAAGGCGGGGAGCGCTCTCTCCCAGTGCGGAACAAGGAGAGAAGTCACTTCCCAGTATTGCAGGTTTCTGGAAAGAAATTTCAAGTATTTCTAGATTGAGATGTCTAAGGCGATAAGAGGTGTAGATCAATTAGATAGCCAGACACTTTTTTTCCCGTCAGGGCAGAAATGGCTAATCCGAGGGAGGCATTGTTTTAAAATGATTGGAGGAAAGTGTGGGGGGGGGGTGAGTGAAATTTAGAGGGTTTTTTTTACACCAAATTTGGTGGGTTCATGGAACGCACTGACAACGGGTTGTGGAGGAGGTGGATACATCGGGGGCATTTCGATCGGAAGGTGGAGGAAAGGGTTAGATTGGTCTTGCAGTAGGTTAAAAGGCCAGCACATTGTGGGCCGAAGGGCCTGTACTGTGCTGTAATGTTCTGAGCACCCCCCCGCCTCTATTTTCTTCCCCCTCTGATAACACTTTGCAGCTGTACATGAACAAGACACGAGGTTAATCTCTGAAATGATCACATTCAGATTATCTGCGGTGCATACATGGAAACAGGAAAGTGTGTCTCAGAGCTGGGGCCTTTGTCCTCCTGTCCCTGGCTCGGGCTCAGGTGCTGGAAGTCTTGAGCTGCCCATAAAAACACGGGAGGAACTCCACAGCTTGGGCAGCATTAATGGGGGGGGGGTCAACGGTCAACATTTTACGTTGAGATGTCATTCTCCATAGATGCTGCCTGACTTGCCGAGTTCCTCTGGCATTTTGTTTGATTGCAAAGTGCCCATTCCAGTTGTGTGAAGAGCTGGATGTTTGTACCAGCCAATTACTTCCCCCACTGTCTTGCTTGCTTCATGCTGACTGTGGAAGGTTAACTGGTTAACCAGGAGTGTTGAAATCCAGTAAAGTATAAACTGGTAGTTAGACTGTGACCACACTGTTCCCCTTGCCTTGGTTCCACTTCCCCTCCAACCGCAGGTAATCAGCTCCAACATTCACCCACTTGCAGCATGTCTAACAGAGGCATCTGGAGTTGCTGCAGTGCTTGGAGTGAGATTGGGAAGAGAATGCAGTTACTTCCCGCCCTGAATTTTGAGGGATAATCCAATGGCCTTATGGTTTGGTTTTTAGTTTCCTGTTTTTTTTAGTTGACTGGGTTTAATTTGCATGGGGTGTGATTTGAATTGTTCTCTAGATCAGTCTTGCCTTTGGTTACTTTTCCAAAGGCACTGTGTCACCTTCTATTTATAGAGTTGCCTGGTTAGACAAAGGCTGCTCTAACTCTTGTACTAGACAGATGTGGGTACACTTTTCCTCATTGATGTGGTATGTAGTTCCCCTGTGGACCATCTCTTGGAAGACTAATTCTGTTCTTTCCCAGAAATGGGGCAGCAGATTGTATTTAATATAGTAGAATACCAGCACGGGTAGTGAGGTGCTTTACAGCATCAGCGATTGGAGTTCAATTCCTGCTGGTATGTACATTCTCCCCACGATCTCCTTGTGACGATGTAGGTTTCCTCTGGGTGCTCTGGTTTCCTCCCACATTTTGAAGACATATTGCTCTATTGCCAGAAGAATGGCGTCACGGGCAGGCTGCCCCCAGCACAATCTCAACTGTCATCGCTGGTCATTGATGCAAGTCTCCTTTTACTGTAGGTTTTGATGTGCCACCACTGATCTGCCTTCCTTCTGCAAAGGGGCTGGGGCCAGGGCTATGGGCTGATTCATGGAGTTGAACCATTGGTTGGAGGGCAATGACAGAGGCCCTTTGGCCCATCTAGTCCATGCTTGCACCACCCTCCCATCCACAGTTCTCTTAAATGTTGCAATCAAACCCACGTCCACCACTACTGCTGGCAGCTAATTCCATGCTTGCACCAGCTTCTGAGTGGAGAAGTTCAATCACAGGCTCCCCTTAAATATTTCACCTTTCATCCTTGACCTATAGCTCCGAGTCGTAATCCTGCCCAACCTCAGAATGGGGGGAGTTGGGTATAGGGACCATCTCCTGCAATCCTCTTGGGGGAAGGGCTGTAAGTGGGCACCAAGATACCACAGGCATGTGCTTTCTGGATTTGGGGATGGAGGTCCAAACAGACATGGGGTACTGGGTAATGGGTGTGAGCAGATTTTGTGGGCTGTTTTGGTCCTCTTGTGCTGGCAGGAGGTTCCTGAGGATGATCCCAGGACTGGAAAGGTTAATGTATGAGGAGTGTTTGATATCGCTGGGCCCGTACTCACTGGAGTTTAGAAAAATGAAAGGTGGTTGGGGGGGTGGGGGTGATGAAATCTCATTGAAAACTACTGCATGTTGAAAGGCCGAGAGGGAGAGGATGCTCCCTGTAGTAGAACCAGAGAGTACAGCCCCAGAATAGAGGGACGTCCTTTTAGAACAGAGCTGAGGAGGGATTTCTTTAGCCTGAATCTGGAATTCATTGCCACAGGTGGCTGTGGAGGACGTTATTGGGTATATTTAAAGTAGAGGTTCAGAGGTTCTTGAGTGAGGGTGGAGAATGGGGTTGAGAGGGAAAATAAATTAGCCATGATAAATCAGAATGACAGAAAGGACTTGAGAGGCCAAACAGCCTGTTTTTTCCTTTCCTTTATGGCCCACAAGACTCCATTACACCCCCCCCCCCCCGTGCACCCGGTGATCTCTGGTCTGGGTTCTAACAAGTTCTCCTTCTCTTCCAGCATCGCTGCAGGCAACCCGAGCGTTAATGGTGGTGGGTATCGTGGTGGGTGTCCTGGCCCTTGGCATCAGCACTGTGGGCATGAAGTGCACCAAGTGTGGGAGTGACGACAAGACCCGGAAAGCCCGCATCGCCATGGGCGGGGGCATCGCCTTCATCCTGGCAGGTGAGCACTGCTCCTGTCCCCCACCCAGCGGGGGGAGCCTCCCAGACAGAGTTGGGGGGTGTGGGAGAGGGTGCAATTTACACCCCCCAAATAGTTCAGATTCATAGTTGTTTGTTTGTTGAATGAGATGGGCTGAATGATTTTTTTGCTGTCGTGCCCTATAGTGATATGTACAGTCTGTGTTGGCTACCAAACGCCCCAGGGATGTGTTTCGACCTCAGGACGCAATGACTTTGCTTTGGTCTCCAGGCCTTGTGCCTCCTGCCCGCACGGACCTCCACCTCGGCTCCAAACCAAGTGGGGGGGGGAAGAAGGGTAATTGGGCCCCCTCTTTGCAGTCTGTGTGCCTTGACCTATCATATCCATAGACCTTAAGTCATAGCAGAATCAGGCCATTCGGCCCATTGAGTCTGCTCCACCATTCCATCATGGCCAATTTATTATGCCCCTCAACCCCATTCTCCTACCTTCTCTCCATAACCCTTGGTGCTCTGACTAATCAAGAAGCCAACAACCTCCATTTTAAATATACCCAACGACTTGGCCTCCACAGCCATCTGTGGTAATGAATTCCACAGATTCACCACCCTCTGGATTGAGAAATTCCTCCTCATCTGTTCTAAAGGACATCCATCTATTGCGAGTCTGTGCCCTCTGGTCCTAGACTGTCCACTATAGGAGATATCCCCTCTATCCAAGACTTTCACTATTCAGTTGGTTTCAATGAGATCCCTCGTCAATCTTCTGAACTCCAGTTCAGCTGCACAACCTGGGAGAATAAATTTCCCTTTCACTGAAAGACTTCCCCTGCCCTTGGGTTCATTTCGTGGACATGGAAATATGGAGTGTGTTGAAACGAATGCAGCCTATGGATGTGCAGAGTTGGCCTACAAGAGTCACCACACGGTCCTGCACTGAGAGAGCACGTGCACAATAGAACACACAGGACAGGCCCTTCGGCCCACAGTGCTGTGCTGAACCAATTCAACTGGCCAACTAAACTAATCCCTTCTGCCACATCCTTCCATTTCCTGCACATTCATGTGCCTATCTAAATGTCTGTTAAAACCCTCTACCACCACCCAGGCACCCACCACCTTTTATATATAAAAAAAACAAACAAACAAACTTGCCCCTTACATCTCCTTTAAAATTGCCCCCTCTTGCCTTAAATACCCTCTGGTATTAGGCATTTCCATGCTTGGGAGGGAAAAGATGCTCCCTGTCTACTCTATCTATGCCTCTCAATCTTGTAAACCTCAACCAGATCTCCCCTCAGCCTCTTCTGCACCCTCTCCAAAGTCTCAACGTTCTCCCTATAAAGGGGGCAACAGGACTGTACACAATACTCCAGATATGGCCTAACTAGAGTTTATAAAGTTGCAACACAACCTCCTGACCCTTGAACTCGGTGCTTTGACTAATAAAAACAAGCATTCCACAAGTCTTAACCACCTTATCTACCTGTGTAGAATCAAGAATCTTGCCCCTAACAGTGTACCGTCTCCTTGCATCTGACCTTGCAAAGTGCAACACCTCACACTTACCTGGGCTAAACTCCATCCGCCATTTCTCAGCCTATGTATACAACTGATCTATAGTGTGCTGTATTCTTTGCCAGTCTTCTACACTATTTACAGCTCCAATCTTGCTAAAATCTACAAACTAACCCGCCCATCTGCATTTTCACCTGGGTCATTTACGTGTTTGTGATGTCCCAGCACACATCCCTGCGGAACTCCACTAATCAGAGACCCGCAGCTCGGATTAGTCCCTCACCCAAGACCCTCTGTCTTGTATGGGCTGAATGGCTCCCCACGATGGGATTGTGGTCTGCGTAAGCCAGTTCTGAATCTAAACCATCCATTTGCTGTGGAATCCATTCTTCTTAATCTTCTGGATGAGCAAAGCCATGCTGGCTCGCCATAATTAGACTATGGGTTTCCAAATGCTTGTATCCTTAAGATTCCTCTCCACCACTGTTGTGAAGATCCCTGGTTTCCAGGATTAACCCTGGTTCACTTGAATAAAGGAACAACGCTGGCTACTCCAGTTCTCCTGGACCTTGCCTGTGTCTAGAGAGGTCACACAGATATTGCCTGTGTTTAGAGAGGTCACAAAGTCCTGAGGTTGACTCTGATCTGATCTGTTTCCCTCTCCCTCCCTCCCTCTCTCCTCCAGTCTGCCCCCACCCCATGTTCCTGTTTATACTTTGAGTGTCTTGTGTGCCATTTGGCCCTTCTACTCCCTGTGGGAAGGAAATTGAGGGCTTTAACTCCATAATTAAGAGAAATTGTCACTTCTTGGGGTAAGGATGTTTCTGTCTTAAACCCCCTGTAACTTCTTGCCTCTCCTCCACAGGTCTCTGTGTACTGATTGGCGCCTCCTGGTATGGCAATCAGATTGTGAAAGACTTCTACAACCCATTCACTCCTGTCAACACAAAGTAAGTCCTTCCCGATGACTGCATGGTGGGGAGGGGAGGGGAAGGGAGGCTTGAGGTGGCAGGGGTTGGGCACCTCCCGGTGGGACTGGCAGCCTCTTGCAAAACTCCTCAGTGCCAGGCTGGTTTGTGCTTGGTACCTGGTGCCTGTCCCACCGAGGGCTTGGGCTGTAGGTGCAGGAGATGGGGAAGAATGTTTCCCAGGGTGGGAGGGGGCTAGTCTGATAACAGTGGGAGCCTGAGCTGTGTGTTTCCAGGCTAGCGCAAGCAGAGGGTGAATATTGGGGAAATGGGAAGGCTCTGGGGTCTGAGCGATCTGGGGCTCCCCACAATGGGATTGTGGTGTGTGTAACCTCGTCCTGTGCCTCTGACTCTGACCGGTGCTGTAACATCGTTTCCTTTCAGGTACGAGTTTGGGTCTGCGATCTTTGTCAACTGGGCTGGGGCGGCTCTGGTGCTGATCGGCGGTGGGATGTTGAGTTGCTCCTGTCCCGGTAAGGGTGGTGGCTACCCCGCGTCCTACCCGAAATCCAAGGCTCGCTCCAAGGCCTCCAGCAACAAGGAGTTTGTGTGAGGACCAGTCGGTGTCGCAGGTCGGGGGTCATTTGTGAAAAGGAGCATCTCCGGGAACTGTTGATCAAAGATTCTCTGTGACGTGCTGAATGAAGAAGGAATGTTTGTGAATTTAAACGGAACGTTGTACATTTTGTGCTTTGGTTTATTTTAAGCATTTACCTTGCGGATTTTTTTTTTGTTTAGAGGTTTTTTTTAAACTTAGGGGAGGGACTGGGTTTTTGACAGTTTGTGCAGGATTTAATTTTTGTGCTTCGGATGGCTCCGGATGAGATTTGATTCTGCGATTTAAAAAAAATAATGATGTGTTTGGCAAGGGTACTTGAGGGACAAGTTTCAAACTGAGAGACTTGGCAAGCTAGCTTGGCCTGAGAAGACTCAGGCCTTGGCACCATGCCGTGTCTGAATGTATCTTTGGAAGGAGGTGGGGCCGCTCTTCATGCTAGGAAAAAAGATGGACTAATCCTGATTCCATTATCTTGGAACTGGCAACCAGCTACTCTCACCAAACTGTTTCGATCGTCTCTGATACCCCTATCCTGCCCTCAGCACCTCCAAGATGGAATAATACAGTCCATTATCCACTCTGCTGAGGGAGAGAATCGCTCCCGGGGATAATGGTGGGTCCACTTTGAGAGTGGGGACCGCATTCTTTCTCCCCGCCCACTCCCGCTTCTCTGAAAGGTTACAGTTCGTGGCCTGTGACATCCCGGGTGGGGTCAGATTCCTTCAGTGGAAGGCGGGGTGTATCTTGTCAATACTCCCGCCTATACTTGAGGGGTTTTAAAGAGTTATCCGGTTTTATTTAATATATGTGCATGTACATTTCTTTTCTTAAATAAAGTTCATAATCTGCTGATGGTGTGATGTTTTGAGTTCTCTGCGTGCCCTGGGCAGGGGTGGGTCTGCTGTTGGCACTGACAGGCAGATGTTGGGGTTTGAGTTGCTGCTCATCTCTCGATAGATGGGGAGGAGGGTGGAGGAGGAGAGATGGGGGGGGGGACAGAAAGACTTGTGTTCTCTGGAGATCCTCTCCATGTTGACAGAGGGAGAGAGACTTTTGTGTCAGAGGGAGAGATGGTCAAGATAGTCTCAAGAGTTGTGCTCTCTCATGACCAGTGGAGGGGGGAGAGAAATAGACTGAAGACACAGGGGACTCTCCAGTCAGATTAGGGGGTGGGGGGGAAGAGGGATACTCTTGGCAGAGACAGAGGGGAGGGGACTCTAGACAGTAGGAGAGACAAGGAGGGGGTCAGAGAGAGACTCTTGCAATGGATGGAGAGGGAGACCATTGAGGTGGGGGGGGGGAGAAGAGAGTTAGAGACTCAAGACAGACACAGGGTACACACCTGAGACAGTGGGGGGGGGGAGGTTGTGTTAGACTTCAGAGAGAGAGACTCTTGGCAGAGAGAGAGGAGGAGAGGCAGACTTTCAATTGGGGGGGGGAGAGACTCAAGACAGATGGAGAGATGGGGCAGAAAGACTCGACAGATGGAGGGAGACAGGGAGACTAGAGACGGAGCCAGGCTCAAGAGAGATTGTCACTGGGGGACTATCGCACACAGACACACCATGGACGGGGGGTGGGGTGGTACTCTGAGCAGAGAGAGTGACTAGAGAGATGGATAGATGGCAAGAGAATGGGTGGGGACTCGAGACAGAGTGGGGGCAGTCTCTAGACACAGAGATATTTTCTGGACAGAGAGAGTGAGGGGAGACCAGACGGATATAGAGAGGAGGAGATTCTTGAGATGGGAGAGAGTGAGGGAGACTTTCCAGACAGGGATAGAGAGTGCTGAGATGGGGGATACTTGTGAAACAGATGGGTAGACTCCAGATAGAGACGAGACAGAGGAATGGAATGTCTTGAGATAGAGAGAGGTTCTGTAGACAGTGAGACTCTGGACAGAGGGAGAGAAAGTGATTAGACAGATGGAGGGAGAGAGACTTGAGACAAAGAGGGATGGAGTCTCTTGAGACAGATGGTGAGACTCTAGACAGAAAGTGGAATACTTTTTAGAGGGAGAGAGAGACTCTAGATAGAGAGAGGAGGAGACTGGAAGGGAGAAGAGTGAGGGAGATTTTCCTGACAGAGGGTAGACCGTAGACAGAAAGAGGGAGACTAGAGAGAGACTTCTGAGACAAAGAGGGGGAGACTTTTGAAACAGTTGGGTAGGCTCAGGAGATAGAGATGGACAGTCTCGGAACAGAGCGAGATGGTGAGACAAAGAAAGTGGGATACTCTTACAGAGAGACTCTAAATGCATAGAGAGAGGGGGAGACTCAAAGCAGAGAGGACAAAGGGGAGCAGAGGGGGCAGACTCGAGAGGGAGAGATATTAGGAGGCTCTTGACTGGTAGGCTCTTGAGACAGAGAGTGAGAGGGTATCTAGATGGACACAGAGAGATCCAGACAAAGAGAGGGAAAGGCTAGAGCGAGAGAGACTCCTGTCACAGAGATTCTAAACAGTGAGAGATGGGAAATTCTAGATGGGGAGAGAAAGATGGTGGGATACTCTTTAGACAGAGACACACTCACATACTCTGACACCCTGGCCACAGAGGGGGAGGGGAGAGACTCTGATAAGGAGACACATTGGTCAGAGAGGGGGAGGGGATTAGAGAAAGGGGGGACACTCTCAAAACAGAGCAAGAGTGAAGGGGAGCTCTTGGGGGGGGGGAGACACAGACCTGAGAAGGGAGTGAGACTCTCTAGATAAAGAGACTGAAGACCGAGAGGGAGATGGATAGAGAAAAGGGGAAACTTGAGTTGGGAAGAGAGAGGTGTAAGAGAGGGGGCAGACTCAAGGGAGAGGGGGAGTCTCTCGAGACAGACAGGAGGAAACCAGTGAAACTGAGATGGGTAGACCAGATAGAGAGCAGGAGACTGATGAGACAGAGACAGAGTTGGCAAGAGCCTGGAGATAAAGTGGGAGACACTAGGCAGGGAGAGGGAGAAATGGGGAGACTCTTGAGATGGGGAGAAAGGGGGAAGTCTCTCAAGACAGAGGGTGTAAATTCTAGACAGGAGGACCCTCTGGACAGAGAGAGAGTGAAATTTTTGAGGCAGTCAGGGAGAGGGGGAGAGTCTGGTGATGGAGGGAGAGAGTGGGGGAGACTAGACAGAGAGCAAAACATCAAGATTCTCAATAGAGAGAGGGTGGAAAACTCTCTAGGGGGAGAGATGGGTAGTCTTTAGATAGATGGGGGGAGACTAGACAGAGGGAGACACATTAAACAGACAGAGAAGCAGAAAATCTCAAGATGGAGAGAGAGTGGGGGAGGGTCTCTAGACAGAGAAAAGAGTAGACTCTAGATGAGAAACATGGATACTCGACAGAGAGAGAGGGTGGAGACTCTCAGACAGACAGAGGGAGAACGAGAGGGAGAGGGAGGCTCTTGAAGCAGAGAGATGGGTAGATTCTCTGGATAGAGAGCGAGAGAGAGAGGGAGACCCTGCACAGAGAGGCAGACACATCAGACAGACAGGGTGACTCTCTAGACAGATAGAGAAAGGCAGACACTCTGGAGATGGAGAGGAGGCAAAGGGGAGACTCGAGAGCAGAGAGAGTGAGGGGCAGACTCGAGGGGGAGAGGAAGGAGAGAGAGAGAGAGACTGGACAGGGGGGAGACTAATCAGAGAGGGGGAGACATTAGACAGAGAAGATTCTAGAGACAGACAGAGAGAGGTGGAGGGAGACAGAGAAGGAGTATCCACAGAGAGAGAGAGAGAGGGTGGGTGACTAGACAGAGAAGAGAGACGAGGGAGAGGCTCACTTGACAGGGAGACAGAGAAAGGGAGACTGGAGAGAGAGAGGGGGAGACTTGAGACAAAGAGACCGAACATGGGAGACTCAGAGAGAGAGAGGATTCTAGACAGAACAGTTGGAGACTCTAACGAGAAAGAGAGAGGGTGGGAGACTCTCTAGATGTGTACTTGTCTAAAGGGCTTTTAATATTGTTAACATGCCTGTCTGGACCCCTACCTCCATCAGCTCATTACAAACTCACACCAGACTCTGCATGAAGGATCTGCCCCAATGTCCCTTATAAATCCTTCACTGGTGATCTTCAACCTGTGCCCCCTTGCTGGGGGGATAAAAGACTTTGTGCTCTCTCCCTGTATACCTGTATCAGAGCACCCCACCGGTCTCAGTCTCCTACATTCCACGGAGCAAAGCCCTCACCCTCATAACTCCTTGTAAGTCAGGCAGCATCCTGGTAAGTAATCTTCTGCACACTCTTTCTAGTGGAATAAATTCCTGAGCCCTGTTCGTTCTGTCACTGCTTTGCCGTAACTTATATGGTGTTGGACAAAGGAACAGCAGATGCTGGAATCCGGAGCAACAATCTATTGTGGGAACTCAGCGGGCCGAGTAACAATTCGAAGTACAGTACATGTATTATCAGAGCATGTTTGCAGTATAAATAAATAATAAAGGCATCCGTTAGTCTTGCGAGACCGTGGATCTGCTCCTGGAAAGTCTCCCCTCTCCACGACACCCGTGTTGTCCAAGGGAAGGGCATTAGGACCCATACAGCTTGGCACCAGTGTCGTCACAGAGCAATGTGTGATTAAGTGCCTTGCTCAGGGACACAACACGTTCCCTCGGCTGGGGCTCAAACTCACGACCTTTGGGTCGCTAGTCCAATGCCTTAACCACTTGGCCACGTGCTGTATGTAACCCTGAAAATCATCTTCCCACAGACAGCCAGCAGACAAAGAAACACCATGGAACTAATTCAAAGAAAACATCAAACACCCAACACACAAAAAATCCCACAATGGGCAAAAGAACAAATCTCCACAGAGATATGTGTGCAAATGACAAAAGGCGAGCGAATAACACACAGACTATAAAACATTAAACCGCAGAGTCCTTGAAACAGTCTAGTTCAGTTCAGTTCAGTTCAGTTCAATTTAAACTGAACATTCCTAGACTGCTTCAAGGGCTCTACAGTTTGGTGTTTAATATTCTCTGTGATATTCACTTGTTTTTTTTTCCCGTTTGCGTGTTAATCCCTAGGGGGATAGGAATTGTCGATGTTTCAGGCTGCATCAGGAAATACTCCCACCCTGCCCCAAAAATTCTTGGGATTGTGGCAGCACAGTAGCGTAGTGGTTAACACAATGCTTCACATTTCCAGTTCAGTTCCTGCCGCTGTCTGTAACGAGCCCATACGTTCTCCCCGTGACTGCGTGGGTTTCCTCCGGGTGCTCCAGTTTCCTCCCACAGCCCAAAGGTGTACTGGTTAATTAGTCATTGTAAGTTGTCCTGTGATTAGGCTAGGATTAAACTGGGGTTGCCAGGCGATGCGGCTCAGGGTCAGAAGGGCCTGTTCCACACTGTATCTCAATTCAGAGATCAGAGGCCAAATAGACTTGGGAGTCCTAGTAGAGGATTCCCTTAAAGAGTATTGTGTTCAGTTCCGGTCACTTCATTACAGGAGGGATGTGGAAGCTTTAGAGAGCGTGCAGAGGAGTTTTACCAGGATGCTGCCTGGATTAGAGAGCATGTCTGATGAGGAAAGGTTGAGTGAGTTAGGCCTTTTCTCTCTGGAGCGAAGGAGGGTGAGAGGTGACTTGATAGAGGTGTACAAGATTAGAGGCTTGAGTGAACATTCCCCAGGATGGAAATTGCCAATACAAGAGGGCATGCTTTTAAGATGTTTGGAGGAGTGTCAGAGGTAGGTTTTTTACGCAGAGGGTGATGGGTGTGTGGCAGTCACTGCCAGGGGTGGTGGCAGAGGCTGATGCATTTAAGAGACTCTTAGCTAGGCACATGGATGAGAGAAAAATGGAGGCAATGTGGGAGGGATGGTTAGGCTGATCTTGGGGTAGGTTAAAGGGTCAGTATAACATCTTGGACTGAAGGGCCTCTCCTGTTCCATGATTTTTCAACCTGCAGCTTGAGTGGGTGGTGAGGAAGACAAATTGAATGTTAGCATTCATTTCCACAGGACTAGACTATAAAGGCAAGGATGTAATGTCAGAACACACTTGGGAGTACTGCATTGTGAGCAGACTGGGATTCCTCATCCAAGAAGGGTTGTGCTGGCAATGGAGAGGATCCAGAGGAGAATGACTCTGGGAATGACAGGGTTAGCGTATGATGTTTCTAGGCCTGTACTTGCTGGAGTTCAGAAGAATGGAGGGTGGGGGGATCACGTTGAAATCTATGGAATACTGAAAGGCTTAGATAGAGTGGATGTTTCCTGTAGTGGGGGTGTCTCGGATCTGAGGACACAGATAGAGTGGATGCGGAGAGGATGTTCCCTATAGTGGGAGCATGTAGGATCTGAGGTCATAACCTCAGAATGCATTTAGAACAAAGATGAGGAATTTCTTTAGCCAGAGGGTGGTGAATCTGTGGAATTCGTTGCCACAGACAGTACAAAACATTGGTATATTTAAACCAGAGGTAAATAGGTTCCTGATTGGGAAGGTGAGACTAAATGGGCCAAACGGCCTAATTCTGCTCGGATATGGTCGTTATGTTTCTCCTGCACATATTGTTGACATCAAAAGCAAGTTTGGTGCTGAGACCCATCACGGGAGACCTCTCAAGTCCCAGTGACGGAGGGTGCATAAAGAGGGGCCGAGCGGTCTCTGTGTACTGTACATCAAAGTTGCTGGTGAACGCAGCAGGCCAGGCAGCATCTATAGGAAGCCTGAAACGTCGACTGCGCCTCTTCCTATAGATGCTGCCTGGCCTGCTGCGTTCACCAACAACTTTGATGTATGTTGCTTGAATTTCCAGCATCTGCAGAATTCCTGTTCTCTGTGTACTGTGCTGGATACTGGAACCGGGGAAGACAGAGCAAAGAGATTGGGGCTGGAAGCCTGGGCCACCGACTGATGTGAAAGAGCCACCCTGCTCACTCACCATTGACCTACCAGGTCAATTGTTCCTACCTGACCTGGTTTTCCCATCCTGAGTCTCACTGCAAGTGTTCCAAGCCATGCAGTAACTCATGGCGGCTGCCGGAACAGGCCTGGCTTGTTCCCCTGCTCGGAAAAAACGCCCCTTTCCCATCAGTGCTTTCACATTCAGAAACTTTGGGAGCGGCAGTTTAAATCCCCATTAGTCAGAGCTTGGCAAATAGACAGTAGAGAGAACAATCAGGTGTGGCTGGCAGTGTGCGGGTGTGTGAGAGGGAGAAGGCTGTGGGGAATTGACAGTGTGTGTGTGTATCTGTGAGTGTGTGTGTGTTTGTGTGTGTGTGTGTGTGTGTGTGTGTGTGTGTATCTGTGAGTGTGTGTGTGTGTGGGTGGGTGTGTGTGTGTGTGGGTGGGCGTGTGGGCATGTGCGTGAGACAGGGGTGAGGGGCTGTGGGGAACTGAACGGTGTGGGTATGTGTGTGCATGCGAGGGAGGGAGAGAGTGAGGAGGTGTGAGAGCGGGAAAGAGCAAGATATAGAGTGAGAAAAATAGTGACAGAGTGAGACAGAGAGAGAAATAGAGAGAAAGTGAGAGAGAGGAGAGAGAAAACACAGGGCTAGATGGACAGAGACAGTACAAGAGAAAGAAAAGAGACACATAGAGGGAGAGAGTCAGAGAGAAAAAGACTGAGGAGGAAGGAAACACTGGGGTAGGTACAGGGAAGTGTGGAAATGGTCATTGGGTCAAAATCCTGCTCACCCGCATGTCCCACAGGACTACACAGTAGACTACTCAACCTGCCCGTGTCAGGGGCGATTAATACCGCGCTCCAGTGAGACAGAAGTTGGGACATGGAAGGAGGGAGGGGGAGGGTGTGAGGGTGTGGAAATGGGACAGGGTAGGGGTAATGAGAGCTAGAGGAGAAGGAACAGGTCTGAACCCGCTCCCCGAGTCACAGTCACTCTCCCGGGGACAGAGGTGGGTAGAAAAAGCTGCCCAGGACACAGAGCCATGTTATCTCTCACTCTTCACCAACAGACAACGGGAATTGCTGAGCGATCCAAACCCTTTCCGGGAGTGTGTGATGGGGTGGTGAGGGAGCGCCCCTCTGTATCTGACCCCGAGGATGTGAGATGGGACGATGTAGAGGGAGCTTCACTCTGTATCTGACCCCGAGGATGTGAGATGGGACGATGTAGAGGGAGCTTCACTCTGTATCTGACCCCGAGAGTGTGTGATGGGATGGTGTAGAGGGAGCTTCACTCTGTATCTGACCCCGAGAGTGTGAGATGGGACGATGTAGAGGGAGCTTCACTCTGTATCTGACCCCGAGAGTGTGTGATGGGACGATGTAGAGGGAGCTTCACTCTGTATCTGACCCCGGGAGTGTGTGATGGGATGGTGTGGAGGGAGATTCACTCTGTGTCTGACCCCGGGAGTGTGTGATGGGATGGTGTAGAGGGAGCTTCACTCTGTGTCTGACCCCGAGAGTGTGTGATGGGACGGTGTGGAGGGAGTTTCACTCTGTATCTGACCCCGAGAGTGTGTGATGGGACGGTGTGGAGGGAGCTTCACTCTGTATCTGATCCCGAGAGTGTGAGATGGGACGGTGTAGAGGGAGCTTCACTCTGTATCTGACCCAGGGAGGGTGTGATGGGACGATGTAGAGGGAGCTTCACTCTGTATCTGACCCCGGGAGTGTGTGATGGGACAGTGTGGAGGGAGCTTCACTCTGTATCTGACCCCGGGAGTGTGTGATGGGACAGTGTGGAGGGAGCTTCACTCTGTGTCTGACCCCGGGAGTGTGTGATGGGACAGTGTGGAGGGAGCTTCACTCTGTGTCTGACCCCGGGAGTGTGTGATGGGACAGTGTGGAGGGAGGATCACTCTGTGTCTGACCCCGGGAGTGTGTGATGGGACAGTGTGGAGGGAGGATCACTCTGTGTCTGACCCCGAGAGTGTGTGATGGGACGGTGTAGAGGGAGTTTCACTCTGTATCTGACCCCGAGAGTGTGTGATGGGACGGTGTAGAGGGAGTTTCACTCTGTATCTGACCCCGAGAGTGTGTGATGGGATGGTGTAGAGGGAGCTTCAATAGACAATAGGTGCAGGAGTAGGCCATTCGGCCCTTCGAGCCAGCACCGCCATTCACTGTGATCATGGCTGATCATCCACAATCAGTATCCAGTTCCTGCCTTCTCCCCATATCCCTTCACTCCGCTATCTTTAAGAGCTCTAACTCTTTTTTGAAAGAATCCAGAGAATTGGCCTCCACTGCCTTCTGAGGCAGAGCATTCCACAGATCCACAATTCTCTGGGTGAAAAAGTTTTTCCTCAACTCCGTTCTAAATAGGAATAGGGCTTAGGCATAAACGGGCGAGGCAAAGAGGGTTTGGTATTCATTTTTTGTTGTTATTTGAGGAGAGGAGAAGTATGAGTGTGAGGGCAGCTTGTTGTTCTCGGTGTCGGATGTGGGAGGTCCTGGAGTCTCCAGGCCTCCCGGACGTCCACATCTGCGCCAGGTGCGCCAAGATACAGCTCCTAAGGGACCGCGTTACGGAACTGGAGCTGCAGCTCGATGACCTTCGTCTGATCAGGGAGAGTGAGGAGTTGATAGCGAGGAGTTACAGGCAGGTGGTCACACCGGGGCCACGGGAGGCAGACCAGTGGGTCACGGTTAGGAGGGGGAAGAGGAAGAGACAGGTAATAGAGAGTACCCCTGTGGCTCTGCCCCTTGACAATAGGTACTCCTGTTTGAGTACTGTTGGGGGGGACAGCTTACCCGGGGGAAGCGACAATGGCCGTGCCTCCGGCACAGAGTCTGGCCCTGTAGCTCAGAAGGGTAGGGAAAGGAAGAGGAGGGCAGTTGTGATAGGGGACTCGATAGTAAGGGGGTCAGATAGGCGATTCTGTGGACGCAGTCCAGAGACCCGGATGGTAGTTTGCCTCCCTGGTGCCAGGGTCTGGGATATTTCTGATCGCGCCCAAGATATCCTGAAGTGGGAGGGTGAGGAGCCAGAGGTCGTGGTACATATAGGTACCAATGACATAGGTAGGAAAAGGGATGAGGTCCTGAAAGGAGAATATAGAGAGCTAGGAAGGGAGTTGAGAAAAAGGACCGCAAAGGTAGTAATCTCAGGATTACTGCCTGTGCCATGTGACAGTGAGAGTAGGAATGCAATGAGGTGGAGAATAAATGCGTGGCTGAGGGATTGGAGCAGGGGGCAGGGATTCAAGTTTTTGGATCATTGGGATCTCTTTTGGCACAGGCGTGACCTGTACAAAAAGGATGGGTTACACTTGAATCCTAGGGGGACCAATATCCTGGCGGGGAGATTTGCGAGGGCTACTGAGGAGACTTTAAACTAGAATGGTTGTGGGGGGTGGGAATCAAATTAAAGACACTAGGAGAGAGGAGGTTAGTTCACAACAGAGGGATGGGAACAAATGCAGAGAGACAGAGGGGTGTAAAATGAGGGTAGAAGCAAAAAGTAGTAAGGTGAAAAGTAAAAGTGGCAGGCTGGCAAATCCAGGGAAAAATCAAAAAGGGCCACTTTTCAACATAATTGTATAAGGGTTAAGAGTGTTGTCAAAGTGAGCCTGAAGGCTTTGTGTGTCAATGCAAGGAGCATTCGTAACAAAGTGGATGAATTAAAAGTGCAGATTGTTATTAATGATTATGATATAGTTGGGATCACAGACACATGGCTCCAGGGTGACCAGGGATGGGAGCTCAACATTCAGGGATATTCAATATTCAGGAGGGATAGACATGAAAGAAAAGGAGGTGGGGTAGCATTGCTGGTTAGAGAGGAGATTAATGCAATAGAAAGGAAGGACATAAGCTGGGAAGATGTGGAATCGATATGGGTAGAGCTGCATAACACTAAGGGGCAGAAATCGCTGGTGGGAGTTGTGTACAGGCCACCTAACAGTAGTAGTGAGGTTGGGGATGGTATTAAACAGGAAATTAGAAATGTGTGCAATAAAGGAACAGCAGTTTATAATGGGTGACTTCAATCTACATATAGATTGGGTGAACCAAATTGGTAAGGGTGCTGAGGAAGAGGATTTCTTGGAATGTATGCGGGATGGTTTTTTGAACCTACATGTCAAGGAACCAACTAGAGAGCAGGCTATTCTGGACTGGGTTTTGAGCAATGAGGAAGGGTTAATTAGCGATCGTTGTGAGAGGCTCCTTGGGTAAGAGTGACCATAATTGGTGGAATTCTTCATTAAGTTGGAGAGTGACATAGTTAATTCAGAAACAAAGGTTCTGAACTTTAAGAAGGGTAACTTTGAAGGTATGAAACGTGAATTAGCTAAGATAGACTGTCAAATGATACTTAAAGGGTTGACAGTGGATATGCAATGGCAAGCACTTAAAGATCGCATGGATGAACTACAACAATTGTTCATCCCAGTTTGGCAAAAGAATAAATCAAGGAAGGTAGTGCACCCGTGGCTGACAAGGGAAATTAGGGATAGTATCAATTCCAAAGAAGAAGCATACAAATTAGCCAGAAAAAGTGGCTCACCTGAGGACTGGGAGAAATTCAGAGTCCAGCAGAGGAGGACAAAGGGCTTAATTAGGAAGGGGAAGAAAGATCATGAGAGAAAACTGGCAGGGAACATAAAAACTGACTGTAAAAGCTTTTACAGATATGTGAAAAGAACAAGATTGGTTAAGACAAATGTAGGTCCCCTACAGACAGAAACAGGTGAATTGATTATGGGGAGCAAGGACATGGCAGACCAATTGAATAACTACTTTGGTTTTGTCTTCACTAAGGAGGACACAAATAATCTTCTGGAAATAGTAGGGGACAGAGGGTCCAGTGAGATGGAGGAACTGATGGAAATACATGTTAGTGGGGAAGTGGTGTTAGGTAAATTGAAGGGATTAAAGGCAGATAAATCCCCAGGGCCAGATGGTCTGCATCCCAGAGTGCTTAAGGAAGTAGCCCAAGAAATAGTGGATGCATTAGTGATAATTTTTCAAAACTCTTTAGATTCTGGACTAGTTCCTGAGGATTGGAGGGTGGCTAATGTAACCCCACTTTTTAAAAAAGGAGGGAGAGAGAAACCGGGGAATTATAGACTGGTTAGCCTGACATCGGTGGTGGGGAAAATGCTAGAGTCAGTTATCAAAGATGTGATAACAGCACATTTGGAAAGTGGTGAAATCATCGGACAAAATCAGCATGGATTTGTGAAAGGAAAATCATGTCTGATGAATCTCATAGAATTTTTTGAGGATGTAACTAGTAGAATGGATAGGGGAGAACCAGTGGATGTAGTATATTTGGATTTTCATAAGGCTTTTGACAAGGTCCCACACAGGAGATTAGTGTGCAAACTTACAGCACACTGTATTGGGGGTATGGTATTGATGTGGATGGAGAATTGGTTGGCAGACAGGAAGCAAAGAGTGGGAATAAACGGGACCTTTTCAGAATGGCAGGCGGTGACTAGTGGGGTACCGCAAGGCTCAGTGCTGGGACCCCAGTTGTTTACAATATATATTAATGACTTGGATGAGGGAATTAAATGCAGCATCTCCAAGTTTGCGGATGACACGAAGCTGGGCGGCAGTGTTAGCTGTGAAGAGGATGCTAAGAGGATGCAGGGTGACTTGGATAGGTTAGGTGAGTGGGCAAATTCATGGCAGATGCAATTTAATGTCGATAAATGTGAGGTTATCCACTTTGGTGGCAAGAACAGGAAAACAGATTATTATCTGAATGGTGGCCGATTAGGAAAAGGGGAGGTGCAACAAGACCTGGGTGTCATTATACACCAGTCATTGAAAGTGGGCATGCAGGTACAGCAGGCGGTGAAAAAGGCAAATGGTATGCTGGCATTCATAGCAAGAGGATTCGAGTACAGGAGCAGGGAGATACTACTGCAGATGTACAAGGCCTTGGTGAGACCACACCTGGAGTATTGTGTGCAGTTTTGGTCCCCTAATCTGAGGAAAGACAGCCTTGCCATGGAGGGAGTACAAAGAAGGTTCACCAGATTGACTCCTGGGATGGCAGGACTTTCATATGATGAAAGACTGCATCAACTAGGCTTGTACTCGTTGGAATTTAGAAGATTGAGGGGGGATCTTATTGAAACATGTAAAATTCTAGAGGGATTGGACAGGCTAGATGCAGGAAGATTGTTCCCGATGTTGGGGAAGTCCAGAACGAGGGGTCACAGTTTGAGGATAAAGGGGAAGCCTTTTAGGACCGAGATTAGGAAAAACTTCTTCACACAGAGACTGGTGAATCTGTGGAATTCTCTGCCACAGGAAACAGTTGCGGCCAGTTCATTGGCTATATTTAAGAGGGAGTTAGATATGGCCCTTGTGGCTATGGGGATCAGGGGGTCTCGGGGGAAGGCTGGTACAGGGTTCTGAGTTGGATGATCAGCCATGATCATACTGAATGGCGGTGCAGGCTCGAAGGGCCGAATGGCCTACTCCTGCACCTATTTTCTATGTTTCTATATTGTCTACCCCTTATTCTTAAACTGTGGCCTCTGGTTCTGGACTTCCCCAACATCGGGAGTATGTTCCCTGCATCTAGCGTGTCCAATCCCTTAATAATCTTATATGTTTCAATCAGATCCTCTCTCATTCTTCTAAATTCCAGTGTATACAACCCCAGTTGCTCCAATCTTTCAATATATGACAGTCCCGCCATCCCGGGAATTAATCTCGTGAACCTACGCTGCACTCCCTCAATAGCTAGAATGTCCTTCCTCAAATTTGGAGACCAAAACTGCACACAGTACTCCAGGTGTGGTCTCACCAGGGCCCTGTACAGCTGCAGAAGGACCTCTTTGCTCCTATACTCAATTCCCCTTGTTATGAAGGCCAGCATGCCATTAGCTTTCTTCACTGCCTGCTGTACCTGTATGCTTACTTTCAGTGACTGATGAACAAGGACACCTAGATCTCATTGTACTTCCACTTTTCCTAACTTGACATCATTCAGATAGTAATCTGCCTTCCTGTTCTTGCCACCGAAGTGGATAACCTCACATTTATCCACATTAAACTGCATCTGCCATGCATCTGCCCACTCACCCAACCTGTCCAAGTCACCTTACATTCTCATAACATCCTCCTCACATTTCACACTGCCACCCAGCTTTGTGTCATCTGCAAATTTGCTAATGTTACTTTTAATCCTTTCATCTAAATCATTAATGTATATTGTAAATAGCTGCGATTGCAGCACCGAGCCTTGCGGTACCCTACTAGTGACTGCCTGCCATTCTGAAAAGGACCCATTAATCCCTACTCGTTGTTTCCTGTCTGCCAACCAATTTTCTATCCATGTCAGTACCCTACTCCCAATACCAGTTGCTCTAATTTTGCACACTAACCTCCTATGGGACCTTATCAAAGGCTTTCTGAAAGTCCAGGTACATTACATCCACTGGCTTTCCCATGTCCATTTTCATAGTTACTTTTTCAAAAAATTCCAGAAAATTAGTCAAGCATGATTTCCCCTTCGTAAATCCATGCTGACTCGGACCTATCCTGCCACTGCTATCCAAATATGCTGCTATTTCATCTTTTATAATTGATTCCAGCATCTTCCCCACCACTGATGTCAGACTAACTGGTCTATAATTCCCTGTTTTCTCTCTCCCTCCTTTCTTAAAGAGTGGGATAACATTAGCTACCCTCACAGGATCTGATCCTGAATCTATAGAACATTGGAAAATGATTACCAATGTGTCCACGATTTCTAGAGCCACCTCCTTCAGTACCCTGGGATGCAGACCATCAGGCCCTGGGGATTTATCAACCTTCAGTCCCATCAGTTCACCCAACACCATTTTGTGCCTTCAGTTCCTCTGTTACCCTAGGTCCTCTGGCCACTATTACATCTGAGAGATTGTTTGTGTGAAGACAGATCCAAAGTACCTGTTCAGCTTGTCTGCCATTTCCTTGTTCCCCATAATAATTTCACCCTTTTCAGTCTTCAAGGGCCCAACTTTGGTCTTAACTAATTTTTTCCTCTTCACATACCTAAAGAAGCTTTTACTCTCCTCCTTTATATTCTTGGCTAGCTTACCTTCGTATCTCATCTTTTCCCCCCGTATTGCCTTTTTAGTTATCTTCTGTTGCTCCTTAAAAGTCTGCCATCCTCTGGCTTCCCATTCATCCTTGCTATGTTATACTTCCTCTCTTTTATTTTTATACTGAACTTGACTTCCCTTGTCATCCATGGTCGCCCCTTACTCCCCTTAGAATCTTTCTCCCTCTTTGGAATGAACTGATCCTGCACCTTCTGTATTATTCCCAGAAATACCTGCCATTGTTGTTCCACTGTCATCCCTGCTAGGGTATCTTTCCAGTCAACTTTGGCCAGCTCCTCCCTCATGGGTCCATAGTCCCCTTTGTTCAACTGTAATACTGACACTTCCGATCACTCTGTGTCTGAACCCAGGAGTGTGTGATGGGACGGTGTGGAGGGAGCTTCACTCTGTATCTGACCCTGGGAGTGTGTGATGGGACGGTGTGGAGGGAGCTTCACTCTGTGTCTGACCCCGGGAGTGTGTGATGGGACAGTGTGGAGGGAGATTCACTCTGTCTGACCCCGGGAGTGTGTGATGGGACAGTGTGGAGGGAGATTCACTCTGTGTCTGAACCCAGGAGTGTGTGATGGGACAGTGTGGAGGGAGATTCACTTTGTGTCTGATCATATTAACTCCAAGTTATTCATAAGAAGTTCAAAAATGTATAGACACAGAAATTTCAAACTAACATTCTAATAAAAAGTAACGTTTACTCTGTATCTTATCATCAAACACGTTATCTTTATGATTAGATTAGTTTATTGTTCTGTACACAAGGTAATAAATTCCTCACTTGTTTGAATGCCACAGAGTAAACAGAAGTGTAGGTTATAAAGAAATAGTTCACAGTGTTTGAACATAAAACTCACCCAACTGGTTTGGGTGGGAGAAGGGACGTCAGCCTTGACGGTGGCTTTAAGACTCTGGTTAGGCCTGATAGGACCGTAACATAGCAGCACAATTTGGCCACTTGACTCATTGACGCCGCCAACATCATGGCTGATCAATTTTCCCTCTCAACCCCATTCTCCTGCCTTCTCCCCATAACATTTGATGCCCTCGTTAATCAAGAACCTATCGATCTCTCTGTTAAATAGATCCAATGACCTGGCCTGCAGGGCTGTCCATAGCAATGAATTCCACAGATTCACCACCCTCTGGCTAAAGGAATTTCTCCTCATCCCCGTTCTGAATGGACGTCACTCCAATCAGAGGCTGTGTCCTCTGGTCTTAGACTCTCCCACAGTAGGGAACATCCTCTCTGCCTCTGCCTTTCACCATTCGATAGGTCACAGTGCGGTCACTCCTCATTCTTCTGAATTCCAGTGAGCACTGGCCAAGAGCCATCAAACACTCGTCATATGACAAGCCTTTCGATCCCAGAAACATTCCTTCAAACCAGCAGGGCTGTTGCCACTGGGGTGGTACACTGCGACAAAGACACCACAGCTCGAGTGGCAAGGTAGTGTAGTGGTTAGCACAGCGATCCAGGTTCAATTTCTGTCACTGTCTGCGAGGAGTTTGTACATTCTCCCCGTGACCGCCTGGGTTTCCTCCCACAGTCCTGGCTGGTAGGTTGGTAGGTCACTGTATAGGATCGGATTAAATTGGGCGATTTATGGGTGGTGCAGCTCGAAGGGTTTACTCTGCGGTCTATCTCAATAAAATAAATCAATAGGGAGGGGCTCCCTCACCAACCCAGCCCCTCCTTCTGTGGTAGTGGACAAACCCCGTGCTGTGGTCAGCACCGAGCTGCAGCCCCTCCTCCTGTGCCGCTCAGCGGGGTTCCTCCATGGGCATCGCGAATGCTGACTGACTGACAGGCCTTGGCCAGGACAAACAACCGGGGTCGAAATACTTAATAACAGGCGGTGTGCATTAAAGGTGTGAGGGGTACATTTATAGGACATTTACGGGGCAATTTCTCCCCCACACAGAGAGTGCAGGCTACCTGATTCGGGAGGTGGAGGAACCAGAAACCGAAGAGGCTCTCCATTGGGCTCTTCAGTACACAGGAGTAAAGGGATCTGGACATCAGTCGGAGTCTCACAGCATGGAAATGGACATTCTGCCCTACACATCCCTGCTGGCCCATTGCCCAAGCCCCTCCCCTCCATTTACCTATCCGAATGCCACCGTACCCAGTTTTGTCCTGCGTTTCATTCCAGGTGCTCACCACCCTCTGTGTGAAGAAGCAACCTCTCAGATCGCTGTTAAATCTCTCCCCTCGTACCCTGCAGTCAGATGGGACTGGTTTCGGTGGATGTTGAATTGGCTTGGCACGAGTCCTTTCTGTTTGCACCATGCTGTCCGGCAGTGTGCAACAGTGGCGTCACAGTTAACCGGGCACTTTGCAGCACCAGCGATGAGCCACCAGGGTTCAATTCCCGATACTGCCTCTGAGGAGTTTGCACGCTCTCCCAGAGAGTGCACAGCTTTCCCCTGGGTGCTCTGCTTTCCCCTAGGTGCTCTGGACACACCCAGGGGCTGTGGTTCCCCCCCCCGGGCGCTCTGGTTTCCACTGACTGCTCTGGTTTCCACCGGGCTCTCTCATTTCCCCCGTGCGCTCTGCTTTCCCCCGGACGCTCTGCTTTCCCCCAGGCTCTCTGGTTTCCCCGGACGCTCTGGTTTCCCCGGGCGCTCTGCTTTCCCCCGGGCACTCTGCTTTCCCCCGGACGCTCTGGTTTCCCCCGGGCTCTCTGGTTTCCCCGGATGCTTGGTTTCCCCCAGGTCCTCTGGTTTCCCCCGGGTGCTCTGCTTTCCCCCGGGCTCTCTGGTTTCCCCCGGATGCTCTGGTTTCCACCCTGGGCTGCTCCGTTCCCCCCCCCAGGGCTCTCTCATTTCCACCGGGCTGCTCTGGTTTCCTCTGGATGCTCTGGTTTCCTCTGGCTGCTCTGGTTTCCCCTGGGCTCTCTCATTTCCCCCAGGTGCTCTGGTTTCCCCCGGGCTCTCTGGTTTTCCCCGGGCTCTCTCGTTTCCCCCGGGCACTCTGCTTTCTCCCAGACGCTCTGTTTCCCCCCGGGCTCTCTGGTTTCCCCGGATGCTCTGGTTTCTCCTGGATGCTCTGGTTTCCCCCGGGCTCTCTGGCTTCCCCTGGATGCTCTGGTTTTCCCCTGGTTAGTAAGTTGTGGGCAACGGAAGTCTGGTGACACTTGTGGGCTGCCCCTCGACACACCCTCAGACTGTGACACTTGTGGGCTGCCCCCCCGACACACCCTCAGACTGTGACACTTGTGGGCCACCCCCCGACACACTCCCAGACTGTGACACTTGTGGGCTGTCCCTCGACACGCCCTCAGACTGTGCTGGTCATTGACGTAAATGATGCTTTTCACTGTGTGGCTCGGTGTTTCTGTACAAATAGCACTGGGCAACAAAGATTCTGATTCTTGATTACTTTTGGATTACTATTTTATGGAGTTTGGGCAGCTGATCATGAAAATCCCCGTGAAATTTCCCTACCACTACTATTGCTTTAAAAATCACCTGTATTTGTTATTTCAATTCATAATTCAAGTCAGAATAACTGAGGCCAAGATTAAGGAAGGCATTTCTGTTGGTCCACAATTCAAACAGGTCATCAATAACAGGCAATTTGAAGAATTTCTAGTAGGACCAGAGAAAATCACATGGAAGAAATTACACTTCCTCCCTTACCACCATTCAGGGCCCCAAACAGTCCTTCCAGGTGAGGCATCACTTCACCTGTGAGTCGACTGGGGTGATATACTGCGTCCGGTGCTCCCAATGTGGCCTTTTATATATTGGTGAGACCCGACGCAGACTGGGAGACCGCTTTGCTGAACATCTACGCTCTGTCCGCCAGAGAAAGCAGGATCTCCCAGTGGCCACACATTTTAATTCCACATCCCATTCCCATTCTGACATGTCTATCCACGGCCTCCTCTACTGTAAAGATGAAGCCACACTCAGGTTGGAGGAACAACACCTTATATTCCGTCTGGGTAGCCTCCAACCTGATGGCATGAACATTGACTTCTCTAACTTCCGCTAGGCCCCACCTCCCCCTCGTACCCCATCTGTTACTCTTTTTAATGCACACATTCTTTCTCTCACTCTCCTTTTTCTCCCTCTGTCCCTCTGAATATACCTCTTGCCCATCCTCTGGGTCACCCCCCCCCCGTCTTTCTTCCCGGACCTCCTGTCCCATGATCCTCTCGTATCCCCTTCTGCCTATCACCTGTCCAGCTCTCGGCTCCATCCCTCCCCCTCCTGTCTTCTCCTATCATTTTGCATCTCCCCCTCCCCCTTCAGCTTTCAAATCCCTTACTCACTCTTCCTTCAGTTAGTCCTGACGAAGGGTCTCGGCCTGAAACGTCGACTGCGCCTCTTCCTATAGATGCTGCCTGGCCTGCTGCGTTCACCAGCAACTTTGATGTATGTTTGTTGGAAGAAATTCAAGGATGTTGTACAAAATTTTTTTGGCAACTACAGATCACCAAACTACGTGCAGCCAGCTGACAACATGCTTCAAGCATATAAAACCATGAAGCGCACATATCACTAAAGGTTCATTTTCTGCATTCCCATTTAGACTTCTTCCCTGCAAATCTTGGTGCTGTCTGTGAAAGGTTTCACCAGGACTTTGTGGTCATGGAGAAACTGTATCAGGGCAACTGGAATTCATTAATGCTGGCTGATTATTGTTGGACATTTAAGTGAGAAGCCTCAGACACTGAGTACAAATGAAAATCACCAACTAAACAATTTTTAGCTTAGTTGAACTATTGCAAAGTGTCAACACCATTATGCAATGAAACCCATTATAGTCAAAGTTAATGTCTTGTTTTTTTCAAATTCCTATGTGATACAAGTAGCGTGAAATTATATTTGTGTCTAGTTTCAAGTGGTCTATCGTAACAACAAAAAATAATTCTGAGTAAGCAACATTTCTGAAACAATTTATTGTCCAGTGTTCTAATCTACAAACCCCCCGGATGCTCTGATTTCCCCTGGGCACTCTGCTTTCCCCTGGGTGCTCTGTTTTCCCCCAGGGGCTCTGCTTTCCTCTGGGTGCTCTGCTTTCCCCCAGGGACTCTGCTTTCCTCTGGGTGCTCTGGTTTCCCCCGGGGGCTCTGCTTTCCTCCCGGGTGCTCTGCTTTCCCCCAGGTGCTCTGGTTTCCCCCGGGGGCTCTGCTTTCCTCTGGGTGCTCTGCTTTCCCCCAGGTGCTCTGCTTTCCCCCGGGTGCTCTGGATTCCCCCGGGGGCTCTGCTTTCCTCCCAGGCGCTCTGCTTTCCCCCGGGTGCTCTGGTTTCCCCCGGGCACTCTGCTTTCCTCCTGGTGCTCTGCTTTCCCCGGGGGCTCTGGCATTCCCCCTCGCCCGGTGCTCTGCTTTCCTCTGGGTGCTCTGGTTTCCCCTGGATGCTCTGCTTTCCCCCGGGTGCTCTGCTTTCCTCCTGGTGCTCTGCTTTCCCCCGGGGGCTCTGGTATTAACCCCCGCGGTGCTCTGCTTTTCTCTGGGTGCTCTGGTTTCCCCCAGGGGCTCTGCTTTCCTCCCGGGCTCTCTGCTTTCCCCTGGACGCTCTGCTTTCCCCCGGGTGCTCTGTTTTCCTCCTGGTGCTCTGCTTTCCCCCGGGGGCTATGCTTTCCTCTGGGTGCTCTGGTTTCCCCCGGGTGCTCTGCTTTCCCCCGGGTGCTCTGGTTTCCCCCGGGCACTCTGCTTTCCTCCTGGTGCTCTGCTTTCCCCCGGGGGCTCTGGTATCCCACCCCCGGCGCTCTGCTTTCCTCTGGGTGCTCTGCTTTCCCCCGGGGGCTCTGGTATCGCCCCCCCCCGGCACTCCGCTTTCCCCCGGGAGCTCTGGTATCCCCTCCACCACGGCATTCTGCTTTCCCCTGGGGCTCTGGTTTTCCCCGGACACTCTGGTTTCCTCCTGGTGCTCTGGTGTCCCCCAAAACAGTGCTCTGCTTTCCTCTGGGTGCTCTGGTTTCCCCCAGATGCTCTGATTTCCTCCCGGACACTCTGCTTTCCCTGGGCGCTCTGGTTTCCTCTGGGTGCTCTGCTTTCCCCTGGGCACTCTGGTTTTCCCCAGGTGCGCTGGTTTCCTCCATATTCCAAAGATGTGTGGCTTACGGTTAGTAAGTTGTGGGCAATGGAAGCCTTGTGACACTTGTGGGCTGCCCCCCGACACGCTCTCAGACTGTGACACTTGTGAGCTGCCCCCCGACACGCCCTCAGACTGTGACACTTGTTGGCTGCCTCCCGACTCGCCCTCAGACTGTGACACTTGTGGGCTGCCCCCCGACTCGCCCTCAGACTGTGACACTTGTGGGCTGCCCCCCGACACGCCCTCAGACTGTGCTGGTCGTTGACGTAAATGATGCTTTTCACTGTGTGGTTTGGTGTTTCTGTACAAATAGCACTGGGAACAAAGATTCTGATTCTTGATTACTTTTGGATTACTATTTTATGGAGGTTGGGCAGCTGATCATGAAAATCCCCGTGAAATTTCCCTACCGCTACTATTGCTTTAAAAATCACCTGTATTTGTTATTTCAATTCATAATTCAAGTCAGAATAACTGAGGCCAAGATTAAGGAAGGCATTTCTGTTGGTCCACAATTCAAACAGGTCATCAATAACAGGCAATTTGAAGAATTTCTAGTAGGACCAGAGAAAATCACATGGAAGAAATTCAAGGATGTTGTACAAAATTTTCTTGGCAACTACAGATCACCAAACTACGTGCAGCCAGCTGACAACATGCTTCAAGCATATAAAACCATGAGGCGCACATATCACTGAAGGTTCATTTTCTGCATTCCCATTTAGACTTCTTCCCTGCAAATCTTGGTGCTGTCTGTGAAAGGTTTCACCAGGACTTTGCAGTCATGGAGAAACTGTATCAGGGCAACTGGAATCCACTAATGCTGGCTGATTATTGTTGGACATTTAAGTGAGAAGCCTCAGACACTGAGTACAAATGAAAATCACCAACTAAACATTTTTAGCTTAGTTGAACCATTGCAAAGTGTCAACACCATTATGCAATGAAACCCATTATAGTCAAAGTTAATGTCGTTTTTTTTAAATTCCTATGTGATACAAGTAGCGTGAAATTATATTTGTGTTTAGTTTCAAGTGGTCTATCGTAACAACAAAAAATAATTCTGAGTAAGCAACATTTCTGAAACAATTTGTTGTCCGGTGTTCTAATCTACAAACCCCCCGGATGCTCTGGTTTCCCCTGGGCACTCTGGTTTCCCCCGGGGGCTCTGCTTTCCTCTGGGTGCTCTGGTTTCCCCCAGGTATTCTGCTTTCCTCCTGGTGCTCTGCTTTCCCCTGGGGGCTCTGGTATCAACCCCCACGGCGCTCTGCTTTTCTCTGGGTGCTCTGGTTTCCCCCAGGGGCTCTGCTTTCCTCCCGGGCTCTCTGCTTTCCCTCGGGTGCTCTGCTTTCCCCCGGGGGCTCTGCTTTCCCCCGGGTGCTCTGCTTTCCCCCCAGTGCTTTGCTTTCCCCGGACGCAGTGGTTTCCTCTGGGTGCTCTGGTTTCTGCCAGGGGCTCTGGTATCTCCCCCGGCGCTCTGATTTTCTCCGGGCTGTCTGACGCCCTCCCGGACACTCTGCTTTCCCCCAGGTGCTCTGGTTTCCCCCAGGCGCTCTGCTCTCCTCCTGGTGCTCTGGTTTCCCCCGGGGGCTCCGGTATCCCACCTCCCCGGCTCTCTGCTTTCCTCTGGGTGCTCTGCTTTCCCCCAGGGGCTCTGGTATCCCACCCCTAGCGCTCTGCTTTCCTCTGGGAGCTCTGGTATCTCCCGGTGGCACTGGTGTTCTCCCCCCCCCCCGGCGCTCTGCTTTGTTGTGGGTGCTCTGGTTTCCCCCGGATGCTCTGGTTTCCTCCCGGGCACTCTGCTTCCCCCAGACGCAGTGGTTTACTCTGGGTGCTCTGGTTTCCCCCGGGCTCTCTGCCCCGCCGCCCCCCCCGGCTGTTCTGGTTTCCCCTGGACTCTCTGGTGTTCTCTGGGTGCTCTGCTTTCCCCCGGGCACCCTGGTTTTCCCCAGGTGCGCTGGTTTCCATAAGACCATAAGACAAAGGAGCAGAAGTAGGCCATTCGGCCCATCGAGTGTTCTCCGCCATTTTATCATGAGCTGATCCATTTTATCGTATTTTGTCCCACTGCCCCGCCTTCTCACCATAACCTTTGATGCCCTGGCTACTCAGATACCTATCAATCTCTGCCTTAAATACGCCCAATGACTTGGCCTCCACTGCTGCCCGTGGCAACAAATTCCATAGATTCATCACCCTCTGACTAAAAAATATTTTTCGCATTTCTGTTCTGAAAGGGCGCCCTCAATCCTGAAGTCATGCCCTCTCATACTAGACTCCCCCATCATGGGAAACAATTTTGCCACATCCACTCTGTCCATGCCTTTTAACATTCGAAATGTTTCTATGAGGTCTCCCCTCATTCTTCTAAACTCCAAGGAATACAGTCCAAGAGCGGACAAATGTTCCTCATATGTTAACCCTCTCATTCCCGGAATCATTCTAGTGAATCTTCTCTGTACCCTCTCCAACGTCAGCACATCCTTTCTTAAATAAGGAGACCAAAACTGCCCACAGTACTCCAAGTGAGGTCTCACCAGCGCCTTATAGAGCCTCAACATTACATCCCTGCTCCTATACTCTATTCCTCTAGAAATGAATGCCAACATTGCATTCGCCTTCTTCACTACTGACTCAACCTGGAGGTTAACTTTAAGGGAATCCTGTACGAGGACTCCCAAGTCCCGTTGCATCTCAGAACTTTGAATTCTTTCCCCATTTAAATAATAGTCTGCCCGTTTATTTTTTCTGCCAAAGTGTATAACCATACACTTTCCAACACTGTATTTCATTTGCCACTTCTCTGCCCATTCTTCCAATCTATCCAAGTCTCTCTACAGACTCTCCATTTCCTCAGCACTACCGGCCCCTCCACCTATCTTCATATCGTCAGCAAACTTAGCCACAAAGCCATCTATTCCATAATCCAAATTGTTGATGTACAATGTAAAAAGAAGCGGCCCCCAACACTGATCCCTGTGGAACACCACTGGTAACCGGCAGCCAACCAGAATAGGATCCCTTTATTCCCACTCTCTGTTTCCTGCCAATCAGCCAACGCTCTATCCACGTATATAACTTTCCTGTAATTCCATGGGCTCTTATCTTGTTAAGTAGCCTCGTGTGGCACCTTGTCAAAGGCCTTCTGAAAATCCAAATATACAACATCCACTGCATCTCCCTTGTCTAGCCTACTGGTAATTTCCTCAAATAATTGTAATAGGTTTGTCAGGCAGGATTTTCCTTTAAGGAATCCATGCTGAGTTCTGCCTATCTTGTCATATGCCTCCAGGTACTCTGTAACCTCATCCTTGACAATCAACTCCAACAACTTCCCAACCACCGATGTCAAGCTAACAGGTCTATAATTTCCTTTTTGCTTCCTTGCCCCCTCCTTAAATAGCGGAGTGACATTTACAATCTTCCAGTCCTCCAGAACCATGCCAGAATCTATCGACTTTTGAAAGATCATCGCTAATGCCTCCGCAATCTCCACAGCTACTTCCTTCAGAACACGCGGGTGCATTCCATCTGGTCCAGGAAATTTATCTACCTTTAGACTATTCAGCTTCCTGAGTACTTTCTCTGTGTAATTGTGACTGCACACACTTCTCTTCCCTGCCACCCTTGAGTGTCCATATCCTGCTGTCTTCCTCAGTGAAGACTGATGCAAAATACTTGTTCAGTTCCTCTGCCATCTCCTCATCTCCCATTACAATTTCTCCAGTATCATTTTCTATCGGTCCTATATCTACTCTCACCTGTCTTTTACTCTTTATATACTTGAAAAAGCTTTTAGTATCCTCCTTGATATTATTTGCTAGTTTCTATCCATAGTTAATCTTTTCTCTCTTAATGACCTTCTTGGTTTCCTTTTGTAAGGCTTTAAAGACTTCCCAATCCTCTGCCTTCCCACTAATTTTTGCTTCCTTGTATGCCCTCTCCTTAGCTTTAACTTTGGCTTTGACTTCTCTTGTCAACCACGGTTGCATCCTTTTTCCACTCGAAAATTTCTTCTTTTTTGGAATATACCTGTCTTGCACCTTCCTCACTTCTCACATAAACTCCAGCTACTGCTGCTCTGCCGTCCTTCCCGCCAGTGCCTCTTTCCAGTCAACTTTGGCCAGTTCCTCTCTCATGCCACTGTAGTTTCCTTTACTCCACTGAAATACCGACACATCAGATTTCGGCTTCTCTTTTTCAAATTTCACAGTGAACTCAATCATGTTATGATCACTGCCTCCTAAGGGTTCCTTCACCTCAATCTCTCTAATCACCTCCGGTTCATTACACAATACCCAATCCAGTATAGCCGATCCCCTAGTGGGCTCAACAACAAGCTGTTCTAAAAAGCCATCTCGCAGACATTCTACAAATTCTCTCTCTTGAGATCCAGTGCCGACCTGATTTTCCCAATCCACTCGCATGTTAAAATCCCCCACAATTATCATAACACTGCCCTTCTGACAAGCCTTTTCTATTTCCAGTTGTAATTTGTAGTCCACATCCCTGCAGCTGTTTGGAGGCCTGTATATAACTGCCATCAGGGTCCTTTTACCCCTGCTATTCCTTAGCTCAACCCATAAAGATTCTGCACCTTCCGATCCTATATCACCTCTTTCTAATGATTTAATATCATTTCTTACCAATAAAGCCACGCCTCCCCCTCTGCCTACCTTCCTATCCTTCCGATACACCGTGTATCCTTGGACGTTCAGCTCCCAGAGACATGCATCCTTTAGCCAGGTCTCAGTGATGGCCACAATATCATACCTGCCAATCTGTAGCTGTACGACAAGATCATACACCTCCATATGTTTCCTCCATATTCCAAAGATGTGCGGCTTACGGTTGGTAAGTTGTGGGCAATGGAAGCCTTGTGACAGTTGTGGGCTGCCCCCCGACACGCCCTCAGACTGTGACACTTCTGGGCTGCCCCTCTGACACGCCCTCAGACTGTGACACTTGTGGGCTGCCCCCCGACTCGCCCTCAGACTGTGACACTTCTGGGCTGCCCCTCTGACATGCCCTCAGACTGTGACACTTCTGGGCTGCCCCCCGACACGCCCTCAGACTGTGCTGGTCGTTGACATAAATGATGCTTTTCACTGTGTGTTTTGGTGTTTCTGTACAAATAGCACTGGGAACAAAGATTCTGATTCTTGATTACTTTTGGATTACTATTTTATGGAGTTTGGGCAACTGATCATGAAAATCCCCGTGAAATTTCCCTACCGCTACTATTGCTTTAAAAATCACCTGTATTTCTTATTTCAATTCATAATTCAAGTCAGAATAACTGAGGCCAAGATTAAGGAAGGCATTTCTGTTGGTCCACAATTCAAACAGGTCATCAATAACAGGCAATTTGAAGAATTTCTAGTAGGACCAGAGAAAATCACATGGAAGAAATTCAAGGATGTTGTACAAAATTTTTTTGGCAACTACAGATCACCAAACTACGTGCAGCCAGCTGACAACATGCTTCAAGCATATAAAACCATGAAGCGCACATATCACTGAAGGTTCATTTTCTGCATTCCCATTTAGACTTCTTCCCTGCAAATCTTGGTGCTGTCTGTGAAAGGTTTCACCAGGACTTTGTGGTCATGGAGAAACTGTATCAGGGCAACTGGAATTCATTAATGCTGGCTGATTATTGTTGGACATTTAAGTGAGAAGCCTCAGACACTGAGTACAAATGAAAATCACCAACTAAACAATTTTTAGCTTAGTTGAACTATTGCAAAGTGTCAACACCATTATGCAATGAAACCCATTATAGTCAAAGTTAATGTCTTGTTTTTTTTTCAAATTCCTATGTGATACAAGTAGCGTGAAATTATATTTGTGTTTAGTTTCAAGTGGTCTATCGTAACAACAAAAAATAATTCTGAGTAAGCAACATTTCTGAAACAATTTGTTGTTCAGTGTTCTAATCTACAAACCCCCCGGATGCTCTGGTTTCCCCTGGGCGCTCGGCTTTCCCCCGGGGGCTCTGCTTTCCCCCCGGGGCTCTGCTTTCCTCTGGGTGCTCTGGTTTCCCCCGGGCGTTCTGCTTTCCCCCGGGCGCTCTGCTCTCCCCCGGGTGCTCTGGTTTATCCAGGGGGCTCTGCTTTCCCCCCGGGGCTCTGCTTTCCTCCTGGTGCTCTGGTGTCCCCTGGGGGCTCTGCTTTCCCCCGGGCGCTCTGCTCTCCCCCGGGTGCTCTGGTTTATCCAGGGGGCTCTGCTTTCCCCCCGGGGCTCTGCTTTCCTCCTGGTGCTCTGGTGTCCCCCGGGGGCTCTGCTTTCCCCCGGGCGCTCTGCTCTCCCCCGGGTGCTCTGGTTTATCCAGGGGGCTCTGCTTTCCCCCGGGGGCTCTGCTTTCCCCCGGGCGCTCTGCTCTCCCCCGGGTGCTCTGGTTTATCCAGGGGGCTCTGCTTTCCCCCCGGGGCTCTGCTTTCCGCTGGGTGCTCTGGTTTCCCCCGGGCGCTCTGCTCTCCCCCGGGTGCTCTGCTTTCCTCCCGGACGTACTGCTTTCCCCCGGTTGCTCTGGTTTCCCCCGAGCACTCTGCTTTCCTCCTGGTGCTCTGCTTTCCCCCGGGGACTCTGGCACCGCCCCCCCGGGCGCTCTGCTTTCCCCCGGGTGCTCTGGTTTCCCCCGGGCACTCTGGTATCCCACACCCCCCCGGTGCTCTGCTTTCCCCCCGGTGCTCTGCTTTCCCCCCGGTGCTCTGCTTTCCCCCGGGGGCTCTGCTTTCCTCCCGGGCTCTCTGCTTCCCCTCAGTGGCTCTGGTATCCCGCCCCACCCCCGGCGCTCTGCTTTCCTCTGGGTGCTCTGCTTTTCCCCGGGGGCTCTGGTATCGCTCCCCCGGCGCTCTGCTTTCCTCTGGATGCTCTGGTTTCCCCCGGGGCTCTGGTATTCCACCCCCCGCCGGCGCTCTGCTTTCCTCTGGGTGCTCTGGTTTCCCCCGGGCGCTCTGCTTTCCCCCAGGCACTCTGCTTTCCCCCGGGGGCTCTGGTATTCCACCTCCCCCCGGTGCTCTGCTTTCCTCTGGGTGCTCTGGTTTCCCGCGGGTGCTCTGGTTTCCCCCGGGAGCTCTGGTTTCCCCCAGGGGGCTCTGGATTCCCCCGGGGGGCTCTGCTTTCCTCCGGGCACTCTGCTTTCCCCCGGACGCAGTGGTTTCCTCTGGGTGCTCTGGTTTCTCCCAGGGGCTCTGGTGTCCCCCCCCGACGCTCTGCTTTCCCCCGGGCGCTCTGCTTTCCCCCGGGGACTCTGGTATCCCCTCTTCCCCGGGCGCTCTGCTTTCCTCCTGGTGCTCTGCTTCCCCCCGGGGGCTCTGGTTTCCCCCGGGTCCTCTGGTATACCCCCCACCCCGGTGCTCTGCTTTCCTCCCGTGCTCTGCTTTCCCCCGGGGACTCTGGTATCCCCTCTTCCCCCCGGCGCTCTGCTTTCCTCTGGGTGCTCTGCTTTCCCGCGGGTGCTCTGCTTTCCCCCAGGGGCTCTGGATTCCTCTGGGCACTGTGCCTCCCCCGGACGCAGTGGTTTCCTCTGGGTGCTCTGGTTTCTCCCGGGGGCTCTGGTATCCCCTCTTCCCCCGGGCGCTCTGCTTTCTCCCGGGGGCTCCGGTATCCCCCCCGGCGCTCTGCTTTCCGCTGGGTGCTCTGGTTTCCCCAGGATGCTCTGCTTACCCCCAGGCGCTCTGCTTTCCTCCCGGTGCTCTGCTTTCCCCCGGGGCTCTGATTTCCTCTTGGTGCTCTGCTTTCCTCCCGGGATCTCTGCTTTTCCCCGGGTGCTCTTCTTTCCTCCCGGTGCTCTGGTTTCCCCCGGGCGCTCTGCTATCTCCCGGGGGCTCTGGTATCCCCACCCGGTGCTCTGCTTCCCCCCGGGGGCTTTGGTTTCCCCCAGGTCCTCTGGTATACCCCCCACCCCAGCGCTCTGCTTTCCTCTGGGTGCTCTGCTTTCCCCCGGGTGCTCTGCTTTCCTCCCGGTGCTCTGCTATCCCCTGGGCTCTCTGCTTTCCCCCGGGTGCTCTGGTATCCCCTCACCCCGCCCCCCCACCGGCGCTCTCCTTTCCTCTGGGTACTCTGTTTTCCCACGGGTGCTCTGCTTTCCCCCGGGAGCTCTGGTTTCCCCCGGGGGATCTGGATTCCCCCGGGGGGCTCTGCTTTCCTCCAGGCACTCTGCCTCCCCTGGACGCAGTGGTTTCCTCTGGGTGCTCTGGTTTCTCCCAGGGGCTCTGGTATCCCCCCCAGTGCTCTGGTTTCCCCCGGGCTCTCTGCCTTCCCCCGGATGCTCAGGATTCCCCCGTGCACTCTGCCTACCCCCGGGGGCTCTGGCTCCCCCCCGGCGCTCTGCTTACCCCCGGGGGCTCTGGTACCCCCCCTCCCGGCGCACTGCCTTCCCCCGGACGCAGTGGTTTCCTCTGAGTGCTCTGGTTTCTCCCAGGGGCTCTGGTATCCCTCCACCCCCCGGATGCTCTGCTTTCCCTGGGTGCTCTGGATTCCCCCGGGCGCTCTGCTTCCCTCCTGGTGCTCTGCTTTCCCCCGGGGGCTCGCTTTCCCCCAGGGGCTCTGCTTTCCTCTGGGTGATCTGGTTTCCCCCGGGCGCTCTGCTTTCCCCCCGGTGCTCTGCTTTTCCCCCGGTGCTCTGGTTTCCCCCGGACGCTCTGCATTCCCCCGGGCACTTTGCTTTCCCCCGGGTGCTCTGGTTTCCCCCGGAGGCTCTGCTTTCCTCCCGGGCTCTCTTGTTTCCCCCGGGTGCTCTGGTTTCCCCCGGGCGCTCTGCTTTCCTCCGCGGGCTCTGGTATCCCCCGCCCCCGGTGCTCAGCTTTCCCCCGGGTGCTCTGGTTTCCCCCGAGCGCTCTGCTTTCCTCCTGGTGCTCTGCTTTCCCCCGGGCGCTCTGCTGTCCCCCGCGGGCTCTGGTATCCCCCGCCCCCGGTGCTCAGCTTTCCCCCGGGTGCTCTGGTTTCCCCCGAGCGCTCTGCTTTCCTCCTGGTGCTCTGCTTTCCCCCGGGAGCTCTGTTTCCCGCCGGGAGCACTGGTTTCCCCCAGGGGGCTCTGGATTCCCCCAGGGGGCTCTGCTTTCCGCCGGGCACTCTGCTTTCCCCCGGATGCAGTGGTTTCCTCTAGGTGCTCTGGTTTCTCCCAGGGGCTCTGGTATCCCTCCCGACGCTCTGGTTTCCTCTGGGCTCTCTGCCCCACCCCAGACGCTCTGATTTCCCCCGGGCGCTCTGCTTTCCCCCGGGGGCTCTGGTATCCCCTCCTCCCCCGGCGCTCTCCTTTCCTCTGGGTGCTCTGCTTTCCCGCGGGCGCTCTGCTTTCCCCCGTGAGCTCTGGTTTCCCCCGGGGGTCTCTGGTTCCCTCGGGGGGCTCTGCTTTCCCCCGGGCGCTCTGCTTTCCCCCGGGGACTCTGGTATCCCCTCTTCCCCCCGGCGCTCTGCTTTCCTCTGGGTGCTCTGCTTTGCCGCGGGCGCTCTGCTTTCCCCCGGGAGCTCTAGATTCCCCCGGGGGGCTCTGCTTTCCTATGGGCACTCTGCTTTCCCCCGGATGCAGTAGTTTCCTCTGGGTGCTCTGGTTTCCCCAGGATGCTCTGCTTTCCCCCGGGCGCTCTGCTTTCCCCCGGGGACTCTGCTTTCCCCCGGGGCTCTGATTTCCTCTGGGTGCTCTGCTTTCCCCCGGGTGCTCTGCTTTCCTCCCGGGATCTCTGCTTTCCTCCCAGGATCTCTGCTTTCCTCCGGGTGCTCTTCTTTCCTCCCGGTGCTCTGGTTTCACCCGGGCGCTCTGCTTTCCCCCGGGGGCTCTGGTATCCCCACCCGGTGCTCTGCTTCCCCCTGGGGGCTCTGGTTTCCCCCGGGTCCTCTGGTATACCCCTCACCCCGGCGCTCTCCTTTCCTCTGGGTGCTCTGGTTTCCCCCGGATGCTCTGCTTTCCCCCCGGCGCTCTGCTTTCCTCCCGGTGCTCTGCTATCCCCCGGGTGCTCTGCTTTCCCCCGGGGTCACTGCTTTCTCCCGGGGGTTCTGCTTTCCTCTGGGTACTCTGGTTTCCCCCGGGCGTTCTGCTTTCCCCCCGGTGCTCTGTTTTCCCCCGGATGCTCTGATTTCCCCCGGGTGCTCTGCTTTCCTCCTGCTGCTCTGCTTTCGCCTGGGCGCTCTGCTTTCCGCTGGGTGCTCTGTTTTCCCCCGGATGCTCTGATTTCCCCCGGGCGCTCTGCTTTCCTCCTGCTGCTCTGCTTTCCCCTGGGCGCTCTGCTTTCCTCTGGGGGCACTGCTTCTCCCGGGGGTTCTGCTTTCCTCTGGGTGCTCTGGTTTCCCCTGGATGCTCCGGTTTCCCCCGGGCGCTCTGCTTTCCTCCCGCTGCTCTGCTTTCCCCAGGGCGCTCTGCTTTCCCCCGGGGGCACTGCTTCCCCCGGGGGCTCTGCTTTCCCCCAGGCGCTCTGCTTTCCCCCGGGGGCACTGCTTCCCCCGGGGGCTCCCCTACCCCCAGGCGCTCTGCTTTCCCTCGGGGTCACTGCTTTCCCCCGGGGGTTCTGCTTTCCTCTGGGTGCTCTGGTTTCCCCCAGGCGCTCTGCTTTCCCCCGGGTGCTCTGGTTTCTCCCGGACGCTCTGCTTTCCCTCGGGCGCTCTGATTTCCTCCCGGTGCTCTGCTTTCCCCCGGGTGCACTGCTTTCCCCCGGGCTCTCTGCCCCCGCCCCCGGATGCTCTGCTTTCCCCCGGGTGCTCTGGTTTCCCCCGATCGCTCTGCTTTACTCCCGGTGCTCTGCTTTCCCCCGATCGCTCTGCTTTACTCCCGGTGCTCTGCTTTTCCCCGGGCGCTCTGCTTTCCCCTGGGGACTCTGGTATCCCCTCTTCCCCCAGGCGCTCTGCTTTCCTCTGGGTGCTCTGCTTTCCCGCGGGCGCTCTGCTTTCCCCCGGGAGCTCTGGTTTCCCCCGGGGGGCTCTGGATTCCTCCGGGGGGCTTTGCTTTCCTCCGGGCACTCTGCTTTCCCCCGGATGCAGTGGTTTCCTCTGGGTGCTCTGGTTTCTCCCAGGGTCTCTGGTATCCCCCCCCGACGCTCTGGTTTCCCCCGGGCTCTCTGCCCCCTCCCCAGACGCTCTGCTTTCGCCCGGGCGCTCTGCTTTCCTCCGGGGGCTCTGCTTTCCCCCGGGGCTCTGCTTTCCTCTGGGTGCTCTGGTTGCCCCCGGGCGCTCTGCTTTCCTCCCGGAGCGCTGCTTTCCCCCGGGTGCTCTGCTTTCCCCCGGGGGCTCTGCTTTCCCCCGGGGCTCTGCTTTCCCCCGGGAGCTCTGCTTTCCCCCGGGGCTCTGCTTTCCTCTGGGAGCTCTGCTTTCCCCCGGGTGCTCTTCTTTCCTCCCGGTGCTCTGCTTTCCCCCGGGTCGTCTGGTATACCCCCCACCCCGGCGCTCTGCTTTTCTATGGGTGCTCTGGTTTCCCCAGGATGCTCTGCTTTCCCCCGGGCGCTCTGCTTTCCTCTGGGTGCTCTGCTTTCCCCCGGGTGCTCTGTTTTCCTCCCGGGCTCTCTGCTTTCCTCCTGGGATCTCTGCTTTCCCCCGGGTGCTCTTCTTTCCTCCCTGTGCTCTGCTTTCCCCCGGGTCGTCTGGTATACCCCCCACCCCGGCGCTCTGCTTTTCTATGGGTGCTCTGGTTTCCCCCGGATGCTCTGCTATCCCCCGGGCGCTCTGCTTTCCCCCGGGGTCACTGCTTTCCTCTGGGTATTCTGGTTTCCCCCGGGCGTTCTGCTTTCCCCCGGGTGCTCTGGTTTCCCCCGGACGCTCTGGTTTCCTCCAAGTGCTCTGCTATCCTCCCGGTGCTCTGCTTTCCCCCGGACGCTCTGCTTTCCTCCCGGTGCTCTGCTTTCCCCTGGACGCTCTGCTTTCCCCTGGGTGCTCTGGTTTAACCCGGGTGTTCTGCTTTCCTCCTGCTGCTCTGCTTTCCCCTGTGCGCTCTGCTTTCCTCTGGGGGCACTGCTTCTACCGGGGGTTCTGCTTTCCTCTGGGCGCTCTGCTTTCCCCCGGGGGACACTGCTTCCCCCGGGGGCTCTGCTTTCCCCCGGGCGCTCTGCTTTCCCTCGGGGGCACTGCTTCCCCCGGGGGCTCTCCTACCCCCAGGCGCTCTGCTTTCCCTCGGTGTCACTGCTTTTCCCCGGGGGTTCTGCTTTCCTCTGGGTGCTCTGGTTTCCCCCAGGCGCTCTGCTTTCCCCCGGGTGCTCTGATTTCTCCCGGACGCTCTGCTTTCCCTCGGGCGCTCTGATTTCCTCCCGGTGCTCTGCTTTCCCCCGGGTTCACTGCTTTCCCCCGGGCACTCTGCCCCCCCCCGGACGTTCTGCTTTCCCCCGGGTGCTCTGGTTTCCCCCGATCGCTCTGCTTTACTCCCGGTGCTCTGCTTTCCCCCGATCGCTGTGCTTTACTCCCGGTGCTCTGCTTTTCCCCGGGCGCTCTGCTTTCCCCTGGGGACTCTGGTATCCCCTCTTCCCCCAGGCGCTCTGCTTTCCTCTGGGTGCTCTGCTTTCCCGCGGGCGCTCTGCTTTCCCCCGGGAGCTCTGGTTTCCCCCGCGGGGCACTGCTTTCCTCCGGGCACTCTGCTTTCCCCCGGATGCAGTGGTTTCCTCTGGGTGCTCTGGTTTCTCCCAGGGGCTCTGGTATCCCCCCCGACGCTCTGGTTTCCCCCGGGCTCTCTGCCCCCTCCCCGGACGCTCTGCTTTCGCCCGGGCGCTCTGCTTTCCTCCCGGAGCTCTGCTTTCCCCCGGGGGCTCTGCTTTCCCCCGGGGCTCTGCTTTCCTCTGGGTGCTCTGCTTTCCCCCGGGTGCTCTGCTTTCCTCCCGGGCGCTCTGCTTCCTCCTGGTGCTCTGCTTTCCCCCGGCGGCTGCGGTATCCCCCCGGCGCTCTGCTTTCCTCTGGGTGCTCTGGTTTCCCCAGGATGCTCTGCTTTCCCCCGGGCGCTCTGCTTTCCTCTGGGTGCTCTGCTTTCCCCCGGGTGCTCTGTTTTCCTCCCGGGCACTCTGCTTTCCTCCTGGGATCTCTGCTTTCCCCCGGGTGCTCTTCTTTCCTCCCGGTGCACTGCTTTCCCCCGGGGGCTCTGGTATCCCCTCCTCCCCCGGCGCTCTCCTTTCCTCTGGGTGCTCTGCTTTCCCGCGGGCGCTCTGCTTTCCCCCGTGAGCTCTGGTTTCCCCCGGGGGTCTCTGGATTCCCTCGGGGGGCTCTGCTTTCCCCCGGGCGCTCTGCTTTCCTCCTGCTGCTCTGCTTTCCCCTGGGCGCTCTGCTTTCCTCTGGGGGCACTGCTTCTCCCGGGGGTTCTGCTTTCTTCTGGGTGCTCTGGTTTCCCCTGGATGCTCCGGTTTCCCCCGGGCGCTCTGCTTTCCTCCCGCTGCTCTGCTTTCCCCAGGGCGCTCTGCTTTCCCCCGGGGGCACTGCTTCCCCCGGGGGCTCTGCTTTCCCCCAGGCGCTCTGCTTTCCCCCGGGGGCACTGCTTCCCCCGGGGGCTCTCCTACCCCCAGGCGCTCTGCTTTCCCTCGGGGTCACTGCTTTCCCCCGGGGGTTCTGCTTTCCTCTGGGTGCTCTGGTTTCCCCCAGGCGCTCTGCTTTCCCCCGGGTGCTCTGGTTTCTCCCGGACGCTCTGCTTTCCCTCGGGCGCTCTGATTTCCTCCCGATGCTCTGCTTTCCCCCGGGTGCACTGTTTTCCCCCGGGCTCTCTGCCCCCCCCGGATGCTCTGCTTTCCCCCGGGTGCTCTGGTTTCCCCCGATCGCTCTGCTTTACTCCCGGTGCTCTGCTTTCCCCCGATCGCTCTGCTTTACTCCCGGTGCTCTGCTTTTCCCCGGGCGCTCTGCTTTCCCCTGGGGACTCTGGTATCCCCTCTTCCCCCAGGCGCTCTGCTTTCCTCTGGGTGCTCTGCTTTCCCGCGGGCGCTCTGCTTTCCCCCGGGAGCTCTGGTTTCCCCCGGGGGGCTCTGGATTCCTCCGGGGGGCTCTGCTTTCCTCCGGGCACTCTGCTTTCCCCCGGATGCAGTGGTTTCCTCTGGGTGCTCTGGTTTCTCCCAGGGGCTCTGGTATCCCCCCCGACGCTCTGGTTTCCCCCGGGCTCTCTGCCCCCTCCCCAGACGCTCTGCTTTCGCCCGGGCGCTCTGCTTTCCTCCCGGAGCTCTGCTTTCCCCCCGGGTGCTCTGCTTTCCCCCGGGGGCTCTGCTTTCCCCCGGGTGCTCTTCTTTCCTCCCGGTGCTCTGCTTTCCGCCGGGTCGTCTGGTATACCCCCCACCCCGGCGCTCTGCTTTTCTATGGGTGCTCTGGTTTCCCCAGGATGCTCTGCTTTCCCCCGGGCGCTCTGCTTTCCTCTGGGTGCTCTGCTTTCCCCCGGGTGCTCTGTTTTCCTCCCGGGCTCTCTGCTTTCCTCCTGGGATCTCTGCTTTCCCCCGGGTGCTCTTCTTTCCTCCCGGTGCTCTGCTTTCCCCCGGGTCGTCTGGTATACCCCCCTCCCCGGCGCTCTGCTTTTCTATGGGTGCTCTGGTTTCCCCCGGATGCTCTGCTATCCCCCGGGCGCTCTGCTTTCCCCCGGGGTCACTGCTTTCCTCTGGGTATTCTGGTTTCCCCCGGGCGTTCTGCTTTCCCCCGGGTGCTCTGGTTTCCCCCGGACGCTCTGGTTTCCTCCAAGTGCTCTGCTTTCCTCCCGGTGCTCTGCTTTCCCCCGGGCGCTCTGCTATCCTCCCGGTGCTCTGCTTTCCCCTGGACGCTCTGCTTTCCCCTGGGTGCTCTGGTTTAACCCGGGTGTTCTGCTTTCCTCCTGCTGCTCTGCTGTCCCCTGGGCGCTCTGCTTTCCGCTGGGTGCTCTGTTTTCCCCCGGATGCTCTGATTTCCCCCGGGCGCTCTGCTTTCCTCCCGCTGCTCTGCGTTCCCGAGGGCGCTCTGCTTTCCCCCGGGGGCACTGCTTCCCCCGGGGGCTCTGCTTTCCCCCAGGCGCTCTGCTTTCCCCCGGGGGCACTGCTTCCCCCGGGGGCTCTCCTACCCCCAGGCGCTCTGCTTTCCCTCGGGGTCACTGCTTTCCCCCGGGGGTTCTGCTTTCCTCTGGGTGCTCTGGTTTCCCCCAGGCGCTCTGCTTTCCCCCGGGTGCTTTGGTTTCTCCCGGACGCTCTGCTTTCCCTCGGGCGCTCTGATTTCCTCCCGATGCTCTGCTTTCCCCCGGGTGCACTGTTTTCCCCCGGGCTCTCTGCCCCCCCCGGATGCTCTGCTTTCCCCCGGGTGCTCTGGTTTCCCCCGATCGCTCTGCTTTACTCCCGGTGCTCTGCTTTCCCCCGATCGCTCTGCTTTACTCCCGGTGCTCTGCTTTTCCCCGGGCGCTCTGCTTTCCCCTGGGGACTCTGGTATCCCCTCTTCCCCCAGGCGCTCTGCTTTCCTCTGGGTGCTCTGCTTTCCCGCGGGCGCTCTGCTTTCCCCCGGGAGCTCTGGTTTCCCCCGGGGGGCTCTGGATTCCTCCGGGGGGTTCTGCTTTCCTCCTGGCACTCTGCTTTCCCCCGGATGCAGTGGTTTCCTCTGGGTGCTCTGGTTTCTCCCAGGGGCTCTGGTATCCCCCCCGACGCTCTGGTTTCCCCCGGGCTCTCTGCCCCCTCCCCAGACGCTCTGCTTTCGCCCGGGCGCTCTGCTTTCCTCCCGGAGCTCTGCTTTCCCCCGGGTGCTCTGCTTTCCCCCGGGGGCTCTGCTTTCCCCCGGGTGCTCTTCTTTCCTCCCGGTGCTCTGCTTTCCCCCGGGTCGTCTGGTATACCCCCCACCCCGGCGCTCTGCTTTTCTATGGGCGCTCTGCTTTCCCCCGGGCGCTCTGCTTTCCTCTGGGTGCTCTGCTTTCCCCCGGGTGCTCTGTTTTCCTCCCGGGCTCTCTGCTTTCCTCCTGGGATCTCTGCTTTCCCCCGGGTGCTCTTCTTTCCTCCTGGTGCTCTGCTTTCCCCCGGGTCGTCTGGTATACCCCCCACCCCGGCGCTCTGCTTTTCTATGGGTGCTCTGGTTTCCCCCGGATGCTCTGCTATCCCCCGTGCGCTCTGCTTTCCCCCGGGGTCACTGCTTTCCTCTGGGTATTCTGGTTTCCCCCGGGCGTTCTGCTTTCCCCCGGGTGCTCTGGTTTCCCCCGGACGCTCTGGTTTCCTCCAAGTGCTCTGCTTTCCTCCCGGTGCTCTGCTTTCCCCCGGGCGCTCTGCTTTCCTCCCGGTGCTCTGCTTTCCCCTGGACGCTCTGCTTTCCCCTGGGTGCTCTGGTTTAACCCGGGTGTTCTGCTTTCCTCCTGCTGCTCTGCTGTCCCCTGGGCGCTCTGCTTTCCGCTGGGTGCTCTGTTTTCCCCCGGATGCTCTGATTTCCCCCGGGCGCTCTGCTTTCCTCCCGCTGCTCTGCTTTCCCCAGGGCGCTCTGCTTTCCCCCGGGGGCACTGCTTCCCCCGGGGGCTCTGCTTTCCTCCTGGGATCTCTGCTTTCCCCCGGGTGCTCTTCTTTCCACCCGGTGCTCTGCTTTCCCCCGGGTCGTCTGGTATACCCCCCACCCCGGCGCTCTGCTTTCCTCTGGGTGCTCTGCTTTCCCCCGGGTGCTCTGTTTTCCTCCCGGGCTCTCTGCTTTCCTCCTGGGATCTCTGCTTTCCCCCGGGTGCTCTTCTTTCCTCACGGTGCTCTGCTTTCCCCCGGGTCGTCTGGTATACCCCCCACCCCGGCGCTCTGCTTTTCTATGGGTGCTCTGGTTTCCCCCGGATGCTCTGCTATCCCCCGGGCGCTCTGCTTTCCCCCGGGGTCACTGCTTTCCTCTGGGTACTCTGGTTTCCCCCGGGCGTTCTGCTTTCCCCCGGGTGCTCTGGTTTCCCCCGGACGCTCTGGTTTCCTCCAAGTGCTCTGCTTTCCCCTAGGTGTTCTGGTTTAACCCGGGTGTTCTGCTTTCCTCCTGCTGCTCTGCTTTCCCCTGGGCGCTCTGCTTTCCGCTGGGTGCTCTGTTTTCCCCCGGATGCTCTGATTTCCCCCGGGCGCTCTGCTTTCCTCCTGCTGCTCTTGTTTCCCCCGGGCGCTCTGCTTTCCCCCGGGGGCACTGCTTCCCCCGGGGGCTCTGCTTTCCCCCAGGCGCTCTGCTTTCCCCCGGGGGCACTGCTTTCCCCGGGGGCTCTCCTACCCCCAGGCGCTCTGCTTTCCCTCGGGGTCACTGCTTTCCCCCGGGGGTTCTGCTTTCCTCTGGGTGCTCTGGTTTCCCCCAGGCGCTCTGCTTTCCCCCGGGTTCTCTGGTTTCTCCCGGACGCTCTGCTTTCCCTCGGGCGCTCTGATTTCCTCCCGGTGCTCTGCTTTCCCCCGGGTGCACTGCTTTCCCCCGGGCTCTCTGCCCCCCCCCCGGACGTTCTGCTTTCCTCCGGGTGCTCTGGTTTCCCCCGATCGCTCTGCTTTACTCCCGGTGCTCTGCTTTCCCCCGATCGCTCTGCTTTACTCCCGGTGCTCTGCTTTTCCCCGGGCGCTCTGCTTTCCCCTGGGGACTCTGGTATCCCCTCTTCCCCCAGGCGCTCTGCTTTCCTCTGGGTGCTCTGGTATCCCCAGGATGCTCTGCTTTCCCCCGGGCGCTCTGCTTTCCTCTGGGTGCTCTGCTTTCCCCCGGGTGCTCTGTTTTCCTCCCGGGCACTCTGCTTTCCTCCTGGGATCTCTGCTTTCCCCCGGGTGCTCTTCATTCCTCCCGGTGCACTGCTTTCCCCCGGGGGCTCTGGTATCCCCTCCTCCCCCGGCGCTCTCCTTTCCTCTGGGTGCTCTGCTTTCCCGCGGGCGCTCTGCTTTCCCCCGTGAGCTCTGGTTTCCCCCGGGGGTCTCTGGATTCCCTCGGGGGGCTCTGCTTTCCCCCGGGCGCTCTGCTTTCCCCCGGGGACTCTGGTATCCCCTCTTCCCCCCGGCGCTCTGCTTTCCTCTGGGTGCTCTGCTTTGCCGCGGGCGCTCTGCTTTCCCCCGGGAGCTCTAGTTTCCCCCGGGGGGCTCTGCTTTCCCCCGGATGCAGTGGTTTCCTCTGGGTGCTCTGGTTTCCCCAGGATGCTCTGCTTTCCCCCGGGCGCTCATTTTTCCCCCGGGGTCTCTGCTTTCCCCCGGGGCTCTGATTTCCTCTGGGTGCTCTGCCTTCCCCCGGGTGCTCTGCTTTCCTCCCGGGATCTCTGCTTTCCTCCCAGGATCTCTGCTTTCCCCCGGGTGCTCTTCTTTCCTCCCAGTGCTCTGCTTTCCCCCGGAGGCTCTGCTTCCCCCTGGGGGCTCTGGTTCCCCCCGGGTCCTCTGGTATACCCCTCACCCCGGCTTTGCCGCGGGAGCTCTGCTTTCCCCCGGGAGCTCTAGTTTCCCCCGGGGGGCTCTGCTTTCCTACGGGCACTCTGCTTTCCCCCGGATCTGCTTTCCTCTGGGTGCTCTGGTTTCCCCCGGATGCTCTGCTTTCCCCCCGGCGCTCTGCTTTCCTCCTGCTGCTCTGCTTTCCCCTGGGCGCTCTGCTTTCCTCTGGGGGCACTGCTTCTCCTGGGGGTTCTGCTTTCCTCTGGGTGCTCTGGTTTCCCCTGGATGCTCTGGTTTCCCCCGGGCGCTCTGCTTTCCTCCCGCTGCTCTGCTCCCCAGGGCTCTGCTTTCCCCCGGGGACACTGCTTCCCCCGGGGGCTCTGCTTTCCCCCAGGCGCTCTGCTTTCCCCCGGGGGCACTGCTTCCCCCGGGGGCTCTCCTACCCCCAGGCGCTCTGCTTTCCCTCGGGGTCACTGCTTTCCCCCGGGGGTTCTGCTTTCCTCTGGGTGCTCTGGTTTCCCCCAGGCGCTCTGGTTTCCCCTTGATGCTCTGGTTTCCCCCGGGCGCTCTGCTTTCCCTCGGGGTCACTGCTTTCCCCCGGGGGTTCTGCTTTCCTCTGGGTGCTCTGGTTTCCCCCAGGCGCTCTGGTTTCCCCTGGATGCTCTGGTTTCCCCCGGGGGCACTGCTTTCCCCGGGGGCTCTGCTTTCCCCCAGGCGCTCTGCTTTCCCCCGGGGGCACTGATTCCCCCGGGGGCTCTCCTACCCCCAGGCGCTCTGCTTTCCCTCGGGTGCTCTGGTTTCTCCCGGACGCTCTGCTATCCCCCGGGCGCTCTGCTTTCCCCCGGGCGCTCTGCTTTCCTCTGGGTGCTCTGGTTTCCCCAGGATGCTCTGCTTTCCCCTGGGCGCTCTGCTTTCCTCTGGGTGCTCTGCTTTCCCCCGGGTGCTCTGTTTTCCTCCCGGGCTCTCTGCTTTCCTCCTGGGATCTCTGCTTTCCCCCGGGTGCTCTTCTTTCCTCCCGGTGCTCTGCTTTCCCCCGGGTCGTCTGGTATACCCCCCACCCCGGCCCTCTGCTTTTCTATGGGTGCTCTGGTTTCCCCCGGATGCTCTGCTATCCCCCGGGCGCTCTGCTTTCCTCTGGGTGCTCTGCTTTCCCCCGGGTGCTCTGTTTTCCTCCCGGGCTCTCTGCTTTCCTCCTGGGATCTCTGCTTTCCCCCGGGTGCTCTTCTTTCCTCCCGGTGCTCTGCTTTCCCCCGGGTCGTCTGGTATACCCCCCACCCCGGCGCTCTGCTTTTCTATGGGTGCTCTGGTTTCCCCCGGATGCTCTGCTATCCCCCGGGTGCTCTGCTTTCCCCCGGGGTCACTGCTTTCCTCTGGGTATTCTGGTTTCCCCCGGGCGTTCTGCTTTCCCCCGGGTGCTCTGGTTTCCCCCGGACGCTCTGGTTTCCTCCAAGTGCTCTGCTTTCCTCCCGGTGCTCTGCTTTCCCCCGGGCGCTCTGCTTTCCTCCCGGTGCTCTGCTTTCCCCTGGGTGTTCTGGTTTAACCCGGGTGTTCTGCTTTCCTCCTGCTGCTCTGCTTTCCCCTGGGCGCTCTGCTTTCCGCTGGGTGCTCTGTTTTCCCCCGGATGCTCTGATTTCCCCCGGGCGCACTGCTTTCCTCCTGCTGCTCTTGTTTCCCCCGGGCGCTCTGCTTTCCCCCGGGGGCACTGCTTCCCCCGGGGGCTCTGCTTTCCCCCAGGCGCTCTGCTTTCCCCCGGGGGCACTGCTTCCCCCGGGGGCTCTCCTACCCCCAGGTGCTCTGCTTTCCCTCGGGGTCACTGCTTTCCCCCGGGGGCTCTGCTTTTCTAAGGGTGCTCTGGTTTCCCCCGGATGCTCTGCTATCCCCCGGGCGCTCTGCTTTCCTCTGGGTGCTCTGGTTTCCCCCGGATGCTCTGCTTTCCCCCCGGCGCTCTGCTTTCCTCCTGCTGCTCTGCTTTCCCCTGGGCGCTCTGCTTTCCTCTGGGGGCACTGCTTCTCCTGGGGGTTCTGCTTTCCTCTGGGTGCTCTGGTTTCCCCTCGATGCTCTGGTTTCCCCCGGGCGCTCTGCTTTCCTCCTGCTGCTCTGCTTTCCCCAGGGCGATCTGCTTTCCCCCGGGGACACTGCTTCCCCCGGGGGCTCTGCTTTCCCCCAGGCGCTCTGCTTTCCCCCGGGGGCACTGCTTCCCCCGGGGGCTCTCCTACCCCCAGGCGCTCTGCTTTCCCTCGGGGTCACTGCTTTCCCCCGGGGGTTCTGCTTTCCTCTGGGTGCTCTGGTTTCCCCCAGGCGCTCTGCTTTCCCCCGGGTGCTCTGGTTTCTCCCCGACGCTCTGCTTTCCCTCGGGCGCTCTGATTTCCTCCCGGTGCTCTGCTTTCCCCCGGGTGCACTGCTTTCCCCCGGGCTCCCTGCCCCCCCGGATGCTCAGCTTTCCCCCGGGTGCTCTGGTTTCCCCCGATCGCTCTGCTTTACTCCCGGTGCTCTGCTTTCCCCCGATCGCTCTGCTTTACTCCCGGTGCTCTGCTTTTCCCCGGGCGCTCTGCTTTCCCCTGGGGACTCTGGTATCCCCTCTTCCCCCAGGCGCTCTGCTTTCCTCTGGGTGCTCTGCTTTCCCGCGGGCGCTCTGCTTTCCCCCGGGAGCTCTGGTTTCCCCCGGGGGGCTCTGGATTCCTCCGGGGGGCTTTGCTTTCCTCCGGGCACTCTGCTTTCCCCCGGATGCAGTGGTTTCCTCTGGGTGCTCTGGTTTCTCCCAGGGGCTCTGGTATCCCCCCCGACGCTCTGGTTTCCCCCGGGCTCTCTGCCCCCTCCCCAGACGCTTTGCTTTCGCCCGGGCGCTCTGCTTTCCTCCCAGAGCTCTGCTTTCCCCCGGGAGCTCTGCTTTCCCCCGGGGCTCTGCTTTCCTCTGGGAGCTCTGCTTTCCCCCGGGTGCTCTTCTTTCCTCCCGGTGCTCTGCTTTCCCCCGGGTCGTCTGGTATACCCCCCACCCCGGCGCTCTGCTTTTCCATGGGTGCTCTGGTTTCCCCAGGATGCTCTGCTTTCCCCCGGGCGCTCTGCTTTCCTCTGGGTGCTCTCCTTTACCCCGGGTGCTCTGTTTTCCTCCCGGGCTCTCTGCTTTCCTCCTGGGATCTCTGCTTTCCCCCGGGTGCTCTTCTTTCCTCCCGGTGCTCTGCTTTCCCCCGGGTCGTCTGGTATACCCCCCACCCCGGCGCTCTGCTTTTCTATGGGTGCTCTGGTTTCCCCCGGATGCTCTGCTATCCCCCGGGCGCTCTGCTTTCCCCCGGGCGCTCTGCTTTCCTCTGGGTGCTCTGCTTTCCCCCGGGTGCTCTGTTTTCCTCCCGGGCTCTCTGCTTTCCTCCTGGGATTTCTGCTTTCCCCCGGGTGCTCTTCTTTCCTCCCGGTGCTCTGCTTTCCCCCGGGTCGTCTGGTATACCCCCCACCCCGGCGCTCTGCTTTTCTATGGGTGCTCTGGTTTCCCCCGGATGCTCTGCTATCCCCCGGGCGCTCTGCTTTCCCCCGGGGTCACTGTTTTCCTCTGAGTACTCTGGTTTCCCCCGGGGGCTCTGCTTTCCTCTGGGAGCTCTGCTTTCCCCCGGGTGCTCTTCTTTCCTCCCGGTGCTCTGCTTTCCCCCGGGTCGTCTGGTATACCCCCCACCCCGGCGCTCTGCTTTTCTATGGGTGCTCTGGTTTCCCCAGGATGCTCTGCTTTCCCCCGGGCGCTCTGCTTTCCTCTGGGTGCTCTGCTTTACCCCGGGTGCTCTGTTTTCCTCCCGGGCTCTCTGCTTTCCTCCTGGGATCTCTGCTTTCCCCCGGGTGCTCTTCTTTCCTCCCGGTGCTCTGCTTTCCCCCGGGTCGTCTGGTATACCCCCCACACCGGCGCTCTGCTTTTCTATGGGTGCTCTGGTTTCCCCCGGATGCTCTGCTATCCCCCGGGCGCTCTGCTTTCCCCCGGGCGCTCTGCTTTCCTCTGGGTGCTCTGCTTTCCCCCGGGTGCCCTGTTTTCCTCCCGGGCTCTCTGCTTTCTTCCTGGGATTTCTGCTTTCCCCCGGGTGCTCTTCTTTCCTCCCGGTGCTCTGCTTTCCCCCGGGTCGTCTGGTATACCCCCCACCCCGGCGCTCTGCTTTTCAATGGGTGCTCTGGTTTCCCCCGGATGCTCTGCTATCCCCCGGGCGCTCTGCTTTCCCCCGGGGTCACTGCTTTCCTCTGAGTACTCTGGTTTCCCCCGGGCGTTCTGCTTTCCCCCGGGTGCTCTGGTTTCCCCCGGACGCTCTGGTTTACTCCCGGTGCTCTGCTTTCCCCTGGACTCTCTTTTTTCCCCTGGGTGCTCTGGTTTAACCCGGGTGTTCTGGTTTCCTCCTGCTGCTCTGCTTTCCCCTGGGCGCTCTGCTTTCCGCTGGGTGCTCTGTTTTCCCCCGGATGCTCTGATTTCCCCCGGGCGCTCTGCTTTCCTCCTGCTGCTCTGCTTTCCTCTGGGGGCACTGCTTCTCCCGGGGGTTCTGCTTTCCTCTGGGTGCTCTGGTTTCCCCTGGATGCTCTGGTTTCCCCCGGGCGCTCTGCTTTCCCCCGGGGGCACTGCTTCCCCCGGGGGCTCTGCTTTCCCCCAGGCGCTCTGCTTTCCTTTGGGTGCTCTGCTTTCCCCCGGGTGCTCTGCTTTCCTCCCGGGCGCTCTGCTTCCTCCTGGTGCTCTGCTTTCCCCCGGCGGCTGCGGTATCCCCCCCGGCTCTCTGCTTTTCCCCGGGCTCTCTGCCCCCTCCCCGGACGCTCTGCTTTCGCCCGGGCGCTCTGCTTTCCTCCCGGAGCTCTGCTTTCCCCCGGGGGCTCTGCTTTCCCCCGGGGCTCTGCTTTCCTCTGGGTGCTCTGCTTTCCCCCGGGTGCTCTGCTTTCCTCCCGGGCGCTCTGCTTCCTCCTGGTGCTCTGCTTTCCCCCGGCGGCTGCGGTATCCCCCCCGGCGCTCTGCTTTCCTCTGGGTGCTCTGGTTTCCCCAGGATGCTCTGCTTTCCCCCGGGCGCTCTGCTTTCCTCTGGGTGCTCTGCTTTCCCCCGGGTGCTCTGTTTTCCTCCCGGGCACTCTGCTTTCCTCCTGGGATCTCTGCTTTCCCCCGGGTGCTCTTCTTTCCTCCCGGTGCACTGCTTTCCCCCGGGGGCTCTGGTATCCCCTCCTCCCCCGGCGCTCTCCTTTCCTCTGGGTGCTCTGCTTTCCCGCGGGCGCTCTGGTTTCCCCCGGGGGTCTCTGGATTCCCTCGGGGGGCTCTGCTTTCCCCCGGGCGCTCTGCTTTCCCCCGGGGACTCTGGTATCCCCTCTTCCCCCCGGCGCTCTGCTTTCCTCTGGGTGCTCTGCTTTGCCGCGGGCGCTCTGCTTTCCCCCGGGAGCTCTAGTTTCCCCCGGGGGGCTCTGCTTTCCTACGGGCACTCTGCTTTCCCCCGGATGCAGTGGTTTCCTCTGGGTGCTCTGGTTTCCCCAGGATGCTCTGCTTTCCCCCGGGCGCTCTGCTTTCCCCCGGGCGCTCTGCTTTCCCCCGGGGGCTCTGATTTCCTCTGGGTGCTCTGCTTTCCCCCGGGTGCTCTGCTTTCCTCCCGGGATCTCTGCTTTCCTCCCAGGATCTCTGCTTTCCCCCGGGTGCTCTTCTTTCCTCCCGGTGCTCTGGTTTCCCCCAGGCGCTCTGCTTTCCCCCGGGGGCTCTGGTATCCCCACCCGGTGCTCTGCTTCCCCCTGGGGGCTCTGGTTCCCCCCGGGTCCTCTGGTATACCCCTCACCCCGGCGCTCTGCTTTCCTCCCGGTGCTCTGATTTCCCCCGGGTGCTCTGCTTTCCCCCGGGGTCACTGCTTTCTCCCGGGGGCTCTGCTTTCCTCTGGGTACTCTGGTTTCCCCCGGGCGTTCTGCTTTCCCCCCGGTGCTCTGGTTTCCCCCGGGTGCTCTGGTTTAACCCGGGGGCTCTGCTTTCCCCGGGTGGTCTGCTTTCCCCCCGGGGCTCTGGCATCACCCCCCCCCCCCCGCCGGCGCTCTGCTTTCCGCTGGGTGCTCTGTTTTCCCCCGGATGCTCTGATTTCGCCCGGTCTCTCTGCTTTCCTCCTGCTGCTCTGCTTTCCCCTGGGCGCTCTGCTTTCCTCTGGGGGCACTGCTTCTCCCGGGGTTTCTGCTTTCCTCTGGGTGCTCTGGTTTCCCCTGGATGCTCTGGTTTCCCCCGGGTGCTCTGGTTTAACCCGGGGGCTCTGCTTTCCCCGGGTGGTCTGCTTTCCCCTGGGGGCTCTGGCATCACCCCCCCGCCCGGCGCTCTGCTTTCCGCTGTGTGCTCTGTTTTCCCCCGGATGCTCTGATTTCCCCCGGGCGCTCTGTTTTCCTCCTGCTGCTCTGCTTTCCTCTGGGGGCACTGCTTCTCCCGGGGTTCTGCTTTCCTCTGGGTGCTCTGGTTTCCCCTGGATGCTCTGGTTTCCCCCGGGCGCTCTGCTTTCCCCCGGGGGCTCAGCTTTCCCCCAGGCGCTCTGCTTTCCCTCGGGGTCACTGCTTTCCCCCGGGGGCTCTGCTTTCCTCCGGGCGCTATGGTTTCCCCCGGGCGCTCTGCTTTCCCCCGGGCGCTCTGCTTTCCTCCCGGTGCTCTACTTTCTCCCGGGTGCTCTGGTTTAACCCGGGGGCTCTGCTTACCCCGGGTGCTCTGTTTTCCCCCGGATGCTCTGGTTTCCTCCGGGCGCTCTGCTTTCCTCCCGGTGTTCTGCTTTCCCCTGGGCGCTCTGCTTTCCTCTGGGGGCACTGCTTCTCTCGGGGGTTCTGCTTTCCTCTGGGTGCTCTGGTTTCCCCTGGAGGCTCTGGTTTCCCCCTGGTGCTCTGCTTTCCCCCGGGGACACTGCTTTCCCCCGGGGACACAGCTTCCCCCGGGGGCTCAGCTTTCCCCCAGGCGCTCTGCTTTCCCTCGGGGTCACTGCTTTCCCCCGGGGGCTCTGCTTTCCTCCGGGCGCTCTGGTTTCCCCCGGGCGCTCTGCTTTCCCCCGGGCGCTCTGCTTTCCTCCCGGTGCTCTGCTTTCCCCCGGGCGCTCTGCTTTCCCCCGGGGGCTCTGGTAACCCCTCCTCCCCCTGGCGCTCTCCTTTCCTCTGGATGCTCTGCTTTCCCCCGGGGGGCTCTGGATTCCCTCGGGGGGGCTCTGCTTTCCTCCGGGCACTCTGCTTTCCCCCGGACGCAGTGGTTTCCTCTGGGTGCTCTGGTTTCTCCCAGGGGCTCTGGTATCCCCCCCCCCGACGCTCTGGTTTCCCCCGGGCTCTCTGTCCCCCCCCCCCGGACGCTCTGCTTTCCCCCGGGGGCTCTGGTATCCCCTTCTCCCCCCGGCGCTCTCCTTTCCTCTGGGTGCTCTGCTTTCCCGCGGGTGCTCTGCTTTCCCCCGGGAGCTCTGGTTTCCCCCGGGGGGCTCTGCTTTCCTAGGGGCACTCTGCTTTCCCCCGGATGCAGTGGTTTCCTCTGGGTGCTCTGGTTTCTCCCAGGGGCTCTGGTATCCCCCCCCGATGCTCTGGTTTCCCCCGGAGGCTCTGCTTTCCTCCCGGGCTCTCTGGTTTCCCCCGGGTGCTCTGGTTTCCCCCGGGCGCTCTGCATTCCCCCGCGGGCTCTGGTATCCCCCGCCCCCGGTGTTCAGCTTTCCCCCGGGTGCTCTGGTTTCCCCGAGCGCTCTGCTTTCCTCCTGGTGCTCTGCTTTCCCCCGGGCGCTCTGCTGTCCCCCGCGGGCTCTGGTATCCCCCGCCCCCGGTGCTCAGCTTTCCCTTGGGTGCTCTGGTTTCCACCGAGCGCTCTGCTTTCCTCCTGGTGCTCTGCTTTCCCCCGGGCGCTCTGCTTCCCCCCGGGAGCTCTGGTTTCCCCCAGGGGGCTCTGGATTTCCCCGGGGGGCTCTGCTTTCCGCCGGGCACTCTGCTTTCCCCCGGACGCAGTGGTTTCCTCTAGGTGCTCTGATTTCTCCCAGGGGCTCTGGTATCCCCCCCGACGCTCTGGTTTCCCCCGGGCTCTCTGCTCCCCCCCCCCGGACGCTCTGATTTCCCCCGGGCGCTCTGCTTTCCCCCGGGGGCTCTGGTATCCCCTCCTCCCCCGGCGCTCTCCTTTCCTCTGGGTGCTCTGCTTTCCCGCGGGCGCTCTGCTTTCCCCCGTGAGCTCTGGTTTCCCCCGGGGGTCTCTGGATTCCCTCGGGGGGCTCTGCTTTCCCCCGGGCGCTCTGCTTTCCCCCGGGGACTCTGGTATCCCCTCTTCCCCCCGGCGCTCTGCTTTCCTCTGGGTGCTCTGCTTTGCCGCGGGCGCTCTGCTTTCCCCCGGGAGCTCTAGTTTCCCCCGGGGGGCTCTGCTTTCCTACGGGCACTCTGCTTTCCCCCGGATGCAGTGGTTTCCTCTGGGTGCTCTGGTTTCCCCAGGATGCTCTGCTTTCCCCCGGGCGCTCTGCTTTCCCCCGGGGGCTCTGCTTTCCCCCGGGGCTCTGATTTCCTCTGGGTGCTCTGCTTTCCCCCGGGTGCTCTGCTTTCCTCCCGGGATCTCTGCTTTCCTCCCAGGATCTCTGCTTTCCCCCGGGTGCTCTTCTTTCCTCCCGGTGCTCTGGTTTCCCCCGGGCGCTCTGCTTTCCCCCGGAGGCTCTGGTATCCCCACCCGGTGCTCTGCTTCCCCCTGGGGGCTCTGGTTTCCCCCGGGTCCTCTGGTATACCCCTCACCCCGGCGCTCTGCTTTCCTCTGGGTGCTCTGGTTTCCCCCGGATGCTCTGCTTTCCCCCCGGCGCTCTGCTTTCCTCCCGGTGCTCTGCTATCCCCCGGGTGCTCTGCTTTCCCCCGGGTGCTCTGCTTTCTCCCGGGGGCTCTGCTTTCCTCTGGGTACTCTGGTTTCCCCCGGGCGTTCTGCTTTCCCCCCGGTGCTCTGGTTTCCCCCGGGTGCTCTGGTTTAACCCGGGGGCTCTGCTTTCCCCCGGGGCTCTGCTTTCCTCTGGGTGCTCTGGTTGCCCCCGGGCGCTCTGCTTTCCTCCCGGTGCTCTGCTTTCCCCCGGGTCGTCTGGTATACCCCCCACCCCGGCGCTCTGCTTTTCTATGGGTGCTCTGGTTTCCCCCGGGTGCTCTGCTTTCCCCCGGGGGCTCTGCTTTCCTCTGGGAGCTCTGCTTTCCCCCGGGGGCTCTGCTTTCCCCCGGGGCTCTGCTTTCCTCTGGGAGCTCTGCTTTCCCCCGGGTCGTCTGGTATACCCCCCACCCCGGCGCTCTGCTTTTCTATGGGTGCTCTGGTTTCCCCCGGATGCTCTGCTTTCCCCCGGGCGCTCTGCTTTCTTCCCGGTGCTCTGCTATCCCCCGGGCGCTCTGCTTTCCCCTGGGGTCACTGCTTTCCTCTGGGTACTCTGGTTTCCCCCGGACGCTCTGGTTTCCTCCAAGTGCTCTGCTTTCCTCCCGGTGCTCTGCTTTCCCCCGGGCGCTCTGCTTTCCTCCCGGTGCTCTGCTTTCCCCCGGACGCTCTGCTTTCCCCCGGACGCTCTGCTTTAACCCGGGTGTTCCTCTTTCCTCCTGCTGCTCTGCTTTCCCCTGGGCGCTCTGCTTTCCACTGGGTGCTCTGTTTTCCGCCGGATGCTCTGATTTCCCCCGGGCGCTATGCTTTCCTCCTGCTGCTCTGCTTTCCCCTGGGCGCTCTGCTTTCCTCTGGGGGCACTGCTTCTCCCGGGGGTTCTGCTTTCCTCTGGGTGCTCTGGTTTCCCCTGGATGCTCTGGTTTCCCCCGGGCGCTCTGCTTTCCTCCCGCTGCTCTGCTTTCCCCAGGGCGCTCTGCTTTCCCCCGGGGGCACTGCTTCCCCCGGGGGCTTTGCTTTCCCCCAGGTGCTCTGCTTTCCCCCGGGGGCACTGCTTCCCCCGGGCGCTCTGCTTTCCCCCAGGCGCTCTGCTTTCCCTCGGGGTCACTGCTTTCCCCCGGGGGTTCTGCTTTACTCTGGGTGCTCTGGTTTCCTCCCGGTGCTCTGCTTTCCCCCGGGTGCTCTGGTTTCCCCCGATCGCTCTGCTTTACTCCCGGTGCTCTGCTTTCCCCCAGGCACTATGCTTTCCCCTGGGGACTCTGGTATCCCCTCTTCCCCCAGGCGCTCTGCTTTCCTCTGGGTGCTCTGCTTTCCCGCGGGCGCTCTGCTTTCCCCCGGGAGCTCTGGTTTCCCCCGGGGGGCTCTGGATTCCTCCGGGGGGCTCTGCTTTCCTCCGGGCACTCTGCTTTCCCCCGGATGCAGTGGTTTCCTCTGGGTGCTCTGGTTTCTCCCAGGGGCTCTGGTATCCCCCCCGACGCTCTGGTTTCCCCCGGGCTCTCTGCCCCCTCCCCGGACGCTCTGCTTTCGCCCGGGTGCTCTGGTTTCCCCCGGGCGGTCTGCTTTCCTCCTGCTGCTCAGCTTTCCCCTGGGCGCTCTGCTTTCCTCTGGGGGCACTGCTTCTCCCGGGGGTTCTGCTTTCCTCTGGGTGCTCTGGTTTCCCCTGGATGCTCTGCTTTCCCCCGGGCGCTCTGCTTTCCTCCTGGGATCTCTGCTTTCCCCCGGGTGCTCTTCTTTCCTCCCGGTGCACAGCTTTCCCCCGGGGGCTCTGGTATCCCCACCCGGTGCTCTGCTTTCCCCCGGGGCTCTGATTTCCTCTGGGTGCTCTGCTTTCCCCCGGGTGCTCTGTTTTCCTCCCGGGCTCTCTGCTTTCCTCCTGGGATCTCTGCTTTCCCCCGGGTGCTCTTCTTTCCTCCCGGTGCTCTGCTTTCCCCCGGGTCGTCTGGTATACCCCCCACCCCGGCGCTCTGCTTTTCTATGGGTGCTCTGGTTTCCCCCGGATTCTCTGCTATCCCCCGGGCGCTCTGCTTTCCCCCGGGGTCACTGCTTTCCTCTGGGTACTCTGGTTTCCCCCGGGCGTTCTGCTTTCCCCCGGGTGCTCTGGTTTCCCCCGGACGCTCTGGTTTCCTCCAAGTGCTCTGCTTTCCTCCCGGTGCTCTGCTTTCCCCCGGGCGCTCTGCTTTCCTCCCGGTGCTCTGCTTTCCCCCGGACGCTCTGCTTTCCCCCGGGTGCTCTGGTTTAACCCGGGGGCTCTGCTTACCCCGGGTGCTCTGTTTTCCCCCGGATGCTCTGGTTTCCTCTGGGCGCTCTGCTTTCCTCCCGGTGTTCTGCTTTCCCCTGGGCGCTCGGCTTTCCTCTGGGGGCACTGCTTCTCCCGGGGGTTCTGCTTTCCTCTGGGTGCTCTGGTTTCCCCTGGATGCTCTGGTTTCCCCCGGGCGCTCTGCTTTCCCCCGGGGGCTCAGCTTTCCCCCAGGCGCTCTGCTTTCCCTCGGGGTCACTGCTTTCCCCCGGGGGCTCTGCTTTCCTCCGGGCGCTCTGGTTTCCCCCGGGCGCTCTGCTTTCCTCCCGGTGCTCTGCTTTCCCCCGGGTGCTCTGGTTTAACCCGGGGGCTCTGCTTACCCCGGGTGCTCTGTTTTACCCCGGATGCTCTGGTTTCCTCCGGGCGTTCTGCTTTCCTCCCGGTGTTCTGCTTTCCCCCGGGCGCTCTGCTTTCCCCCGGGGACTCTGGTATCCCCTCTTCCTCCCGGGGCTCTGATTTCCTCTGGGTGCTCTACTTTCCCCCGGGTGCTCTGCTTTCCTCCCGGGATCTCTGCTTTCCTCCCAGGATCTCTGCTTTCCCCCGGGTGCTCTTCTTTCCTCCCGGTGCTCTGGCTTCCCCCGGGCGCTCTGCTTTCCCCCGGGTCCTCTGGTATACGCCTCACCCCGGCGCTCTGCTTTCCTCTGGGTGCTCTGGTTTCCCCCAGATGCTCTGCTTTCCTCCCGGTGCTCTGCTATCCCCCAGGTGCTCTGGTTTCCCCCGAGCGCTCTGCTTTCCTCTGGGTTCTCTGCTTTCCCCCGGGGCTCTGCTTTCTTCCCGATGCTCTGCTATCCCCCGGGCGCTCTGCTTTCCCCCGGGGTCACTGCTTTCTCCCGGGGGCTCTGCTTTCCTCCCGGTGCTCTGGTTTCCCCCGGGCGCTCTGCTTTCCCCCGGGTCCTCTGGTATACCCCTCACCCCGGGGCTCTGCTTTCTTCCCGATGCTCTGCTATCCCCCGGGCGCTCTGCTTTCCCCCGGGTCCTCTGGTATACCCCTCAACCCGGGGCTCTGCTTTCTTCCCGATGCTCTGCTATCCCCCGGGCGCTCTGCTTTCCCCTGGGGTCACTGCTTTCTCCCGGGGGCTCTGCTTTCCTCCCGGTGCTCTGGTTTCCCCCGGGCGCTCTGCTTTCCCCCGGGTCCTCTGGTATACCCCTCACCCCGGTGCTCTGCTTTCCTCTGGGTGCTCTGGTTTCCCCCAGGTGCTCTGCTTTCCCCCGGGCGCTCTGCTTTCCCTCGGGCGCTCTGATTTCCTCCCGGTGCTCTGCTTTCCCCCGGGCGCACTGCTTTCCCCCGGGCTCTCTGCCCCCCCCCCCAGACGCTCTGCTTTCCCCCGGGTGCTCTGGTTTCCCCCAGGCGCTCTGCTTTCCCCCGGGGACTCTGGTATCCCCTCCTCCCCCCGGCGCTCTGCTTTCCTCTGGGTGCTCTGCTTTCCCGCGGGCGCTCTGCTTTCCCCCGGGAGCTCTGGTTTCCCCCGGGGGGGCTCTGGATTCCTCCGGGGGGCTCTGCTTTCCCCCGGATGCAGTGGTTTCCTCTGGGTGCTCTGGTTTCTCCCAGGGGCTCTGGTATCCCCCCCGACGCTCTGGTTTCCCCCGGGCTCTCTGCCCCCTCCCCGGACGCTCTGCTTTCCCCCGGGCGCTCTGCTTCCTCCTGGTGCTCTGCTTTCCCCCGGCGGCTCCGGTATCCCCCCCGGTGCTCTGCTTTCCTCTGGGTGCTCTGGTTTCCCCAGGATGCTCTGCTTTCCCCCGGGTGCTCTGCTTTCCCCCGGGGGCTCTGCTTTTCCCCGGGGGCTCTGGATTCCCCCGGGGGCTCTGCTTTCCTCTGGGCACTCTGCTTTCCCCCAGACGCAGTGGTTTCCTCTGGATGCTCTGGTTTCTCCCAGGGGCTCTGGTACCCCCCCCGACGCTCTGCTTTCCCCCGGTGCTCTGCTTCCCCCCCCCCCCAGTGCTCTGGTTTCCCTGGGATGTTCTGCTTTCCCGCGGGAGCTCTGCTTTCCTCCCGGTGCTCTGGTTTCCCTCGGGCGCTCCGGTATCCCGCCCCCGGTGCTCTGCTTCCGCCCGGGGGCTCTGGTATCCCACCCCCGGTGCTCTGCTTTCCACTGGGTGCTCTGCTTGCCCCCGGGGGCTCTGGCATCGCCCCCCCCCAGCGATTTGTTTCCCCCCGGGGGCTCTAGTATTCCCACCCCCCCGCCACAGCGCTCTGCTTTCTCCCGGGGCTATGGTTTCCCCTGGACGCTCTGGTGTCCCCCGGGGGCTCTGGTATCCCCCCCCCCCAGCGCTCTGCTTTCCTCTTGGTGCTCTGGTTTCCCCCGGATGCTCTGGTTTCCTTCCGGGCACTCTGCTCTCCCCCGGACGCAGTGGTTTCCTCTGGGTGCTCTGGTTTCCGCCGGGCTCTCTGCCCCCCCCCCCAGATGCTCTTGTTTTACCTGGGCGTTCTGGTTTCCTCTGGGTGCTCTGCTTTCCCCCAGGCACTCTGGTTTTCCCCAGGGGCGCTGGTTTCCTCCATATTCCAAAGATGTGCGGCTTGCGGTTAGTAAGTTGTGGGCAATGGAAGCCTTGTGACACTTGTGGGCTGCCCCCCGACACGCTCTCAGACTGTGACACTTGTGGGCTGCCCCCCAACACGCCCTCAGACTGTGACACTTGTTGGCTGCCCCCTGACTCGCCCTCAGACTGTGACACTTGTGGGCTGCCCCCCGACTCGCCCTCAGATTGTGACACTTGTGGGCTGCCCCTCTGACACGCCCTCAGACTGTGACACTTGTGGGCTGCCCCCCGACACGCCCTCAGACTGTGCTGGTCGTTGACGTAAATGATGCTTTTCACTGTGTGGTTTGGTGTTTCTGTACAAATAGCACTGGGAACAAAGATTCTGATTCTTGATTATTTTTGGATTACTATTTTATGGAGTTTGGGCAACTGATCATGAAAATCCCCGTGAAATTTCCCTAACACTACTATTGCTTTAAAAATCACCTGTATTTGTTATTTCAATTCATAATTCAAGTCAGAATAACCGAGGTCAAGATTAAGGAAGGCATTTCTGTTGGTCCACAATTCAAACAGGTCATCAATAACAGGCAATTTGAAGAATTTCTAGTAGGACCAGAGAAAATCACATGGAAGAAATTCAAGGATGTTGTACAAAATTTTCTTGGCAACTACAGATCACCAAACTACGTGCAGCCAGCTGACAACATGCTTCAAGCATATAAAACCATGAAGCGCACATATCACTGAAGGTTCATTTTCTGCATTCCCATTTAGACTTCTTCCCTGCAAATCTTGGTGCTGTCTGTGAAAGGTTTCACCAGGACTTTGTGGTCATGGAGAAACTGTATCAGGGCAACTGGAATCCACTAATGCTGGCTGATTATTGTTGGACATTTAAGTGAGAAGCCTCAGACACTGAGTACAAATGAAAATCACCAACTAAACATTTTTAGCTTAGTTGAACTATTGCAAAGTGTCAACACCATTATGCAATGAAACCCATTATAGTCAAAGTTAACGTCTTGTTTTTTCAAATTCATATGTGATACAAGTAGCGTGAAATTATATTTGTGTTTAGTTTCAAGTGGTCTATCGTAACAACAAAAATGATTCTGAGTAAGCAACATTTCTGAAACAATTTGTTGTCCAGTGTTCTAATCTACAAATCTTTAGCGTTCTGCTTAAACCTTGCAGGTTTTGTTTTAGCATCTGTTCGATTCCTGTACTGAGAGCACCAGAGACAATATAGGATAGACCTAAAAAATCCTAGTAGTATCCTGCCACACTCTTGGGAAAGAATATATTTTATACTGAAACACTGGCATCTGCTGGGGCAGTCAGAAGCCAATTTTGTAATGAGCTCTCTGGGCTTGGTGGGGCACCGGAGAGCATTGGGTCCGAGCTTTTTAGAGAACACAAATTTGTTAACTGTTGTTTAACAACAGCAATAAACCATTTTGAGTTCCCTGTGTTCTCATTGAGCGACTCACTCTTTTTAATCCGCTCTCCTGGTGCTTTCTGTTACAAGTTTATTTTGATAGGCTTGGGGACTCCGTGTTACTTGTATCATTTAAGTGGAGGCCTGATTAGCAGTAATCACGGGGTACTTGTTTGAAGAGTGTTACACCTCGTGGTTTCACTTGGCCAAGCCACTGATGCTCTTTTGGAATTGTTATGAATAAACCCTCATCACTATCTCTACATCGAAGCCTGCCTTTCCTCCACACTTGGGTCCCGATATTGCCAGTGTACATCATGACAAATTTAGCCTCTCAAGCTGGGCTGCTGGGTTCTGAAGGGAGACAGAGGATATAATGCTGAGACTTCATAATACATCCAACCCTTCCCTCCCACATAGCCCTCCATTTTTCTATCATCCATGTGTCTCCTACCTAAGACCCTAATGTACCTGCCTCTACCACCACCCCTGGCAGGGCGTTCCACACACCCTCCACTCTCGGTATAAAAAAAACTACCCCTAAACTTCCCTCCAAACATCTTAAGATGCCGTAGTTTCCACCCAGGGAAAAAGGCTCTCGATCTGTACCTCGTATCATCTTGTAACTCTCCTCTGCAACCTCTCTAAACCTTCCTGTAACAAAGCAACCAGACTGAGCACAACATTCGGTTGTGGTCTAACCAGAGATGTACTTTTATCTCTTGATGCAGTCCATGTAAATTATGCATAATTTATGTTAAATAATGTTAATTAATTCGTAGAGTGCTGCTGGGCGGTGCCTTTCCTGGCATTTACGCCCAGGGTACCTGTGCACATGACAATAAACTGGCTGAGGCCCTTCAGCCCAGCAGGTCAATGCCAGCCACCTACCCCACTCCCCTGTATCCTGGTGATCAAGTGCTGCGGAGTTTCTGCCTGTTCCTTCTGCAGCCGAGGGGTCTGGTGACGGGTGGGGTGGGGGTGGAGAAGTGCTGGTACTGGCTGGAGGTTACAGGATGAAGGGGAGATTCTCACTGAAATCCACTGAGTATTGAAAGATGTTTGCAATGGTGGGAGAGTCCGGATGGCTCAGCCTCAGAATAGAAGGACTGTCCTTTAGAGCAGAGATGAGGAGGAATTTCTTTCGCCAGAGGATGGGAATCTGCAAAATTCATTGCCACAGACGGCTGTGGAGGACAGGTCACTGGGTGTATTTAAAGCAGAGGTTAATCAGTTCTTGATTAGACAGGGTGTCAAAGGTAACGGGGAGAAGGCAGGAGAATGGGGTTGAGAGGGAGAATAAATCAGCCATGATGGAATGGCACAGACTCGATGGGCAGAATGGTTTATCATGCTGGTGCAATTACAAAGAAGGCACATCGGAAGCAATATTTCATTACCAGTTTGAGGAAACTTGAGGAACTCGAGCAAATTTCTACGGGGGCAAGGTGGATCAGCTGGTTGAGTGGGGTCACAACACCAACTTTGCCCTCAATGTCAGCAAGAGTGAGGAATTGATGACAGTCTCTCCCCTTCCCGTCCTCACTGAGGGGTCAGTAGCAGAAAGGGTGAACAGGGTCAAACTGCAGAGCAGCATCAACAGCTCTGAAGACCCGTCCTGGTCATGTCGTCGGCTCTATGTCCTGAGGAGTTTGGAGTGTCCCCTGGTGCGAGTGGAGGTGTGTGCGTGTAGGGAGGGAGGGAGGGGACGCGTGTGTGTCTGCGACCCCCAGTGAGGGTGAGCGTGCCCGTGACCCGTCCCCTAGCAAAAACAAACACAAACAGAACACCACCTCAGCGTGCAGCCATTTATTGGCCCCGTGGGGAGAGGCAGCCACGTTCATACAATCCGCCAGTCCAGGCTCCCTGGGACCGTCCGCCGAGCAGCGGGAGCCGCCGGGGTCTCACTGGGAGGGGTGGGGGGACGCAGCTGCAGTGGGAGGGAACGAGGGAACAGTGGGGGAGAACAACAAGCAGACTGCCCCCCTCCCATTTACCCTGAATGCGATCAACAACACCATGCAGCACAGAGTCGGGGTGGGTCAGGGGGCCTAAATCCCATCCGGAGCGGCAGAAAGTGTTCCCCAACAGTAAAAATGTTCACAGGTAACGGCAAGCAGAGGGCAGGGCCACGCGATCGCTGAACGGGAGCCAGGTGCACGGGTGCGGAGAGCCACCGGTCCTGTCCCGATGGGCGGAGAGGGGAGCAGTCCAGCTCACAAGGATCTCAGAGGTCCTGTCAGTGCACGCACACGCCGCGTCTTCAGGCAGGACCGTCCCGTCCACGTCCCCGGGCTTCGACCAGGCACCTCCTCCTCCTCCCACCACCGGTCTGTCAGAGGTGAGAGGTCGGCTTGTCAGGCCCCCGGCCCAGGAACTGTTCCAGGACACTGTCGTCGATGTCCACTGCCAGGAGAGACACAGAGGAGGAGGGTGGGGTGTTTGCAATCACTGGTTCCTGTAGGTACAACCCACTCCCGACACCATCGTCCCTCCCACATCCCCACCCACCCCTCACCCAGGCAGGCCCATAGAGCTAGTGTATTTGTAAAATTATAAAACATATATTTTATTATCAATATAATTGAGGCAAATCTCCCTTAATATTATTACAATATCTATTCTTATTTTTTCATGTCTTGCACTGTACCACTGCAGCAAAACATCACGTCACTACACAGAGAGAGACACACACACACGCAGGTCAGGCAGCATCTATGGAGGGGAATAGACAGTCGATGTTTCAGGGCCGAGTTCCCCCACCAGAACTGAATACCAACCGTTTCTCCCCTCCATAGATGCTGCCTGACCTGTAGTAACGTTTCTGTGTGTTTTACTGCAGGTGCTGGAAATCCAGAGTAACCCTTGTGTTTTTGTTTTTCCCTCCTCGGACCTCAGCACCCCAACCCACCCTGCCCCCGAAATCCCTGACCCAACCGGGATCCTCCCCCCTCTGGAAATCCCAGCTGAAAACAAGCAGAGTGGCAACACAGGATTAGGCTCTTTGACCGAGCACGAGGGGAAATTAAACTATACCCCTTCTGCCCTGCACGACTCACGTTGCCTGCCTAGTGGAATATCCAAAAGGCCCCTTCACGCTGAATGTATCGGCCTCCACCACCAATCCTGGCTGCTCATTCCAGGGCGCCCACCCTTTCACCTTAAATGCTTGCCCTTGGGTCTACCCGATCTTGGCATCTCATGTTCATATAACCCTCTATCAGGTCTCCCCGTCAGGCTCCTCTACTCCAGAGAAAACAGTGCATGCTCTCCCCCCCACCCTCTCGCTGTCCAGTCCAGACAGCACCCTGGTGAATCTCTGCAGCACCCCACATCATTCCTGTAACGTGGCAATCAGAGTGCGTTCTACTGCACGGGGCTTCTCAGAGTTACAGAAACGTACAGCACAGAAAAAGGACCTTCAGCCCATCTAGTCTGTGCTGAACCATTTAAACTGCCTACTCCCATCTATCAGCACCTGGACCATAGCCCTCCATATCCCTAGCATCCGTGTACCTATCCAAACTTCTCTTAAACATTGACATTAAACTCATATGCTCCACTTGTGCTGTCAGCTCGTTCCACACTCTCAGGTTCCCCTTAAACTTCTCACCTTTCACCCTTAACCCATGTCCCCTGGTTATAGTCCCACCCAACCTCAGTGGAAAAAAGCCTGCTTGCATTTACCCTGTCAATACCCCTCATAATTTTATATACCTCTATCAAATCTCCCCTCAATCATCTACATTCTAAGGAATACAGACCTAACCTATTCAATCTTACCACATAACTCGGATCCTCCAGTCCTGGAAATATCCTTATAAATTTTCTCTGCACTCTTTCAATCTTATTGACATCTTTCCTGTGGCTGGGTGACCAGAACTGCACACAAAATTCCGAATTAGGCCTCAGCAACGTCTGACACAATTTCAACATCTCCTGTACTCAGTACTTTGATTTACGAAGGCCAATGTGCCGAAAGCTTTCTAAAAACCCTATCTACCCACCCAACTTATTTCAAATTTTCCCCCACACTTCCCCCTCCCTCCTCCCTGTGCAATTGGGACGCGACACTATCCCCAGATAGCACACACACGAAATGCTGCAGGAACTCAGCCGGTCAGGCAGGATCTATGGAGGGGACGTTATGGGCCGAGACCTTTCTTCAGGACAAGCCGCCCCGCCCCGCCCCGCCCTCGCCACCTTTCCCGGTCCCAGTGAGGGACGACAACACTCCTCTCCCACCCACGCCCCGCAGCCCCTGTCTCACCTTTCTTGGATCGGCCGATCTGTCCCAACTTGGGTGCTCGACGGGGCCGGGAACAGAGCCCGAGGGGGTCCCGCGGGTAGTGAACCGCCCCCGGACTGGGTCGCAGCAGTGGCGGCACCGAGTGCCCCTGGCCCGGGCTGGCTTGTATCACACCCGAAATGGGTCGCCCTGCCTGGCCCGGGAGAGGACCCAGCTGTCCCGGGACAGGGTGCACTTGACCCGGGATATCCTGACGCAAGCACGGCTGCGTCCGGCCTGGCTCAGCCTCTGCTGCCCTAGGCCGACTCGGCCCCGTTCCAATCCGGGACATGTCCAGCTTCCCCGAACCCTCGGCAGCTCTAATCCTGGATCGGATCGGACCGTGCCGGCCCGGAAGGGAGATTTAAACCCGCCTTAAAGCGGGGCAAATCCATCCCTTAAAGCACGACCGGTCACGGGCCGCCGACGCCGCTCCACGGCAAGGGGCCGTCTGCATTTTAACGGATGCACAGCCCGAAGGAGCTCCCGGGGAGCCGGTCCCTGCAACGGGAAGCCCGCGGCGGGGACGGTCCGGACTCCGGGCGCTGACCGACGGTAGTAGCGACGTCCCGGGCGGCTTCCTGGTCAGCTGCGCCCTCAGGCGGCGACAGCTGGAAGTACCGGGTTATTGAGGGTGGAAGAATTAAAGGGACACAACAAACAACAGGAATTCTGCAGATGCTGGAAATTCAAGCAACACACATCAAAGTTGCTGGTGAACGCAGCAGGCCAAGCAGCATCTATAGGAAGAGGCGCAGTCGACGTTTCAGGCCGAGACCCTTCGTCAGGACTAACTGAAGGAAGAGTGAGTAAGGGATTTACTCACTCTTCCTTCATTTAGTCCTGACGAAGGGTCTCGGCCTGAAACGTCGACTGCGCCTCTTCCTATAGATGCTGCTTGGCCTGCTGCGTTCACCAGCAACTTTGATGTATGTTGAATTAAAGGGACAGGTCACTTTCGGGGATCTTTCCCTAAATTGGATTATTATTGCCTCATGTACCGAGGCAATTGTGCGGGAACGTAAGAAGCTGCAGAGAGCAGTGGACTCTACCCAGTACGTTCGTCACGGGAACATTTCTCCCCGCCATCGGTAGTATCTACAGGAAGGGCTGCGTCAGAAAGGTAACATCGTGGATCCTAACCCATCTAGGCCATGCCATCTGCTCAAGGACGCCCACCCCTCTGGGCCATACCATCTTCCCACAATTGAGCAGGAGGTCCTGAAGCAACACACAAAAACTACTGGAGGCACTCAGCATTTATGGAAAAGAGTCGACATTTTGGGTCGAGGCCCGTTATCAGGGCCAATTTCGACTCGGTTTTAATGTACATGCGGCAAATGAAACAAATTTTTAGACAAAACTAATCTTCAATGATATTTCAAAAGAGAGGATGGGAAAGGGGCCAGTTTTGCTGTTGTTGTTCTGCTGAACACTGTGGTTAGGCTGTGCTGACGTTGCGGGCTGCCCCCAGCGTACCCTTGACCGTGTTGGGTGCTCATGCGATCGGCGCACTTTCATTCGATGTACACGTGAGAAATAAATCTGAATCACCATCTTACCTGCCTCAACTACTTTCCCCTGGCAGCTCCTTCCAATAGTCGCCGTTCTCTGCAGGAAGACATTGCCCCCTCAGGTCCCTTTTGAATCTTCCCCCTCTGACCTTAAACCTATGCCCCCTAGTTTTGAACTGGGGAGAAGATCGTTAGCACCCCCTGGTAACTTTAATTATCTCTACAAGGTCGTCCCTTATTCTCCCGAGTTCCGAGACATAAAGACTGAACCTCTCTCCGTGACTTCAGCTTTAACATTGTTGTCACTAAATCAAGTTTCCAAAGTGGGCTAGGTTTGACCTCCACTTTGGGAACTGAACAATGATGCTCTAAGACTGTATCCATGAAGCAAATTGACAGCAAGGATTAAAACAGCTCTTCTTTGCTTTAATTCTGTGGAATGGATTTCTTCGGACAATCACTGGGGATGCTGAATACGCCCGGTGGCCACCCTATCAGATACACCTGCTGGCGAGTGCAGCCAATCACGTGGCAGGAACTCAATGCGTAAAAGCATGCAGACATGGTCAAGAGGCTCAGTTGTTCACCTGCAAGATAATGAATCTCAGGGTTGTATATGTTGACATATATCTACTTGGACAATTAATTTTCTTTGAACTTTGAATGGGGAAGAAAAGTGATCTAAGTGATTTTGACCTTGGAATGATTGTTGGTGCCAGACGAGGTGGTTTGAGTATCTCAGAACCCGTTAATCTCCTGGGATTTTCATGCACAACAGTCTCTAGAGTTTACAGAGGATGGTGTGAGAAATCATCCAGTGAGTGGTAGCTCTGTGGGTGAAAACGCCTTGTTAATGAGAGAGAATGGCCAGACTGATTCAAGCTGACGGGAAGGCACCAGTAACTCAAGTTACAGCAGTGGTGTGCAGAAGAGAATCTTGGAATGCACAGAACGTCGAACCCTGAAATGGATGGTCTTTGGACCATCAGCAGAACAGGGAAGAAATGGAAACACCATTGCCCTTGAAGAGAAAATCCTGCAAAATGTCCAGTCCATCACAGGTAAATCCCTCTTGTGACGAGAGTACACATAGATTAAGATGTTAGCTGTCCTGTGCTGGCACCAGTGGGATCAGCAGTTGGTCTGCCACCTGTCTTCAGGACAGAGAGCGATAAGGAAAACAATGGAGCAGCATTTGGAGATGTTAATGAAGCGACGGAAGGAGAGCTGTCAAGATCGGCTCCCCCTTTGAACCCTGAACTGTTTGAAGTGATGGACAGGCGATACCCCAGCAGGGGGATCAAAAGGGACAGGTTCGCTAAGGCAAGACACACACGACACCCGAGGTAACGAGACCCTGGAAGCGGTGTGCCTCCCACTAGTTGGTGGGAGTCTTTGGAGGGCTGCTCGCGGGACCAAGCCAGAGACGCACAGGGTGGAAGGATACGATCGGCGGGAACCTGGTGTGTGTCCGCCCTTGCCTGGATGCCAGGTTCACCGCTGAGGAAAGATCGTATCTGGAAACGGAGGGGTCACAGTCGGTGACCTCAGAAGACATTACAAAGGGCTCGCACGAAAGCTGACTGCGAAGAATATCGAAGGTCTGTGTGGAAGCCGTTTGAATATTCATTCGCTTTTGCTCTCTCTCTCTCCTTCCCCCACACTGTCCATCGCCACGGCAGTGATTACTGTGAACTGAACTTTGCGTCACTTTGAAACTGGTCAGTTACCCCTAGATGACGATAGAGCTTGATTGGATCCTGTTATCCTAATTCTGTGTACACGTGTGTTTATCATTGCTGAACTGTTGCATTTATTATCCTTTTGATTAGAGTACTGTGTTGCTTGTTTCTTTAATAAAACTTCCTTAGTTCTAGTAATCCAGACTCCAACTGAGTGATCCATTTCTGCTGGTTTGGCAACCCAGTTACGGGGTACGTAACACATCCCACCATTGAGCACATCTACATGGAGCGTTGTTGCAGGAAAGCAGCATCCGTCATCAGCAATCCCCTCAATCCAGGACGTGCTCTCTTCTCACCGCTGCTATCAGAAAGAAGGTACAGGAGCCTCAGGACTCACACTACCAGGCTCAGGAACAGTTATTACCCCTCAACCATCAGGCTCTTGAACAAAATGTTTTCACTTCACTTGCCCATCACTGAACTGTTCCTACAACAAATAGACTCTTTTTCAACGACTCATCTCAAGTTCTTGATATTTATTATTATTTGTTTCTTTTTGTACTTGCAGAGTTCGTTGTCCCTTGTACACTGTCCGAACACCAAGTTGGTGTGGTTTTCCATTGATCTTCTTATGGTTATTCTCCTATTAGTGTGCATGGCCACAAGGAAATGAATCTCAGGGCTGTACATGCTGCACTTTCATAATACATTTTCTTTGTACTTTGAATGGGAAAGAAATATGATCCAAGTGACTTTGACTGTGCAATGATGGTTTGTGCCAGACAGGGTGGTTTGAGTATCTCAGAAACTGCTGATCTCCTGGGATTTTCCCACACAGCAATCTCTAGAGTTTACAGGGAATGGAGTGAAAAACAAAGAAAGCATCATCTAGTGAGTGGCAGATCTGTGGGTGAAAATGCCTCTTGTGACAGGAAGGCGACAGTAACTCAAATATCCATGGGTTACCACAGTGGTGTGCAGAAGAGCATCTCTGAGACCCCCAGCTGGTTGCGTTTTGATGTTCCAGATTCCAGCCTCTGTAGGTTTGTGCCCCTTTTGTGATTGAGATAGGCAGCATGAAATCAGGCCCTTCAGCCCATTGAGTCAGTACTGACCCGCAAACACCCTAATCCTACACGTCCCATTTTTATACCCCTCACATTCTCATCAGTCCCCCTCCTCCCACCCCCTGGATTCATTGGAACTAACAGAACTATTAAGACTTTACTGAAACCATTCCAAGTTTTATATGCAGCTGGCACTGTGTGGGTCGAGTGCGTTGTGCTAGTTTGCCAAGTGTATACCTGACCTTTTCCATGGTGTTCCTGGACACCGGCTGCCGGGGATCACCGGGAGATCCTCAGGATTTGTTGTACACCCCAGGGAGTCTGTCAGTATTTCTGGGATGTCCCGGGGGGGGGGGGGGGTGTCAGTATTTACAGGGGGTCTCGGGCAGTGTGTCAGTATTTACAGGGGGTCACAGGGAGTGTGTCGGTATTTACAGGGGGTCCCGGGGAGTGTGTCGGTATTTACAGGGGGTCCCGGGGAGTGTGTCGGTATTTACAGGGGGTCCCAGGGAGTGTGTCGGTATTTACAGGGGGTCCCGGGGAGTGTGTCGGTATTTACAGGGGGTCCCGGGGAGTGTGTCGGTATTTACAGGGGGTCCCGGGGAGTGTGTCGGTATTTACAGGGGGTCCTGGGGAATGTGTCGGTATTTACAGGGGGTCCCGGGGAGTGTGTCGGTATTTACAGGGGGTCTCGGGGAGTGTGTCAGTATTTACAGGGGGTCCTGCGGAGTGTGTCAGTATTTACAGGGGGTCTCGGGGAATGTGTCAGTATTTACAGGGGGTCTCGGGGAGCGTGTCAGTATTTACAGGGGGTCCCGCGGAGTGTGTTGGTATTTACAGGGGGTCCCGGGGAGTGTGTCGGTGTTTACAGGGGGTCCCGGGGAGTGTGTCGGTATTTACAGGGGGTCCCGGGGAGTGTGTCGGTATTTACAGGGGGTCCCGGGGAATGTGTCGATATTTACAGGGGGTCCCGGGGAGTGTGTCGGTATTTACAGAGGGTCCCGGGGAATGTGTCGGTATTTACAGGGGGTCCCGGGGAATGTGTCGGTATTTACAGGGGGTCTCGGGGAGTGTGTCAGTATTTACAGGGGGTCCTGCGGAGTGTGTCAGTATTTACAGGGGGTCTCGGGGAATGTGTCAGTATTTACAGGGGGTCTCGGGGAGCGTGTCAGTATTTACAGGGGGTCCCGCGGAGTGTGTCGGTATTTACAGGGGGTCCCGGGGAGTGTCTGTGTAACACAGGCTCTCTTTAAACTCGCCAAGGCCACATCTCCTACGTTCCCTTTAATCTCACCGGTTTATCCTAATGTCGAACCACTTAAGTGAAAAAGCGAACTCAAACTACGTTGAATAGGAATGACATCGCAGAGACGGGATAATGCCCCGTACCGTACCTGCAAAGACACCAGTTTGGTCAGTTCACTCAGAAAGGACCACAGAAATAAGAAAAGGGATCGCAATGCATTTTTATTTGTTGACTATATATAAAAAAACATTCTTGCAGACAATGACAGGGGGCATCGGGTGGGTCGGTCTGTGCTGGTCACCGGGGTCGTACATTTCATACACCATATGCTGTGTCCCGGCGAGTTCCAAACAAGGCAAAGCAGCTTTGGGAGAAGCTCGGGAAGGTCATTAATAAACCAGAAAGACTAAGGACTGCAGAGAGGAGGAGGAGGGAGGCAGGGAGCTGAGCCTCTCCGTTCAGCCCCACCAAATGGCAACTCTGAACCAGCAGAGGGTTGTCAGGAGGCAAAACTCTGAATAGGGCCAGTCAGAGGCGGACTGCGGGCAGTGGAAAAACAGAAGTGTTTAGCCCCTGTGGGACGGGGGGTGGGGGGGAGACACGTGCACAGCACAGTCTCACGGCCCTGTCTCACCCACCTGCCATTGAAAGCTGATCGATGAAATATTCCCAGCGCCCCGATGTCAATGGGACTGACCGGCAGCTGCTGAGTCGGGATCGTTACTGGCCAAGCAAAGAAACGGGCTGAGAGGCTCTGATCCACACCCCCACCCACTGTCAGACAGGGTGAAAACTCTCCTGAGTTTCACGGTGGGCTCCCAACCTTTCCTGGGAGGGCAGTGACAGCACGTTAATCGCATTAGAGGAAGACAGCATACCCACCACTCCTGGTAAGTCGGGGTGAGCCAGGCAAAGAGGAAATACCTTACATCTGGGTTGGGTGCAGTAAGCAGTAAACAAAATGCCTTCTGTCTGAGGTGCAGATTGCCCCAAGACCCACTACAGTCAGTGACCCCCCCAAAGGGTGACAGGCCGCCTGTTTTACGGGGGCTCCCATGGATAATGGGTGCTGAACAGGCACTGGGATACTGAGCTGGGGTGAGTGAGGTGAGATGTCACTGAGGGGGAGGAGGGCAACAGGTGGTTCAGGGAATACGTTGCCTGGCGCAGGATAGAGCGGGAGAGTGGCCATAGGTTTAGAAGGTCAGGAAGGGGTTTAGCAGAAGCTGGTAGAGGCCCAGAGGTGAGGGAGGAGCCACCAATCCATTTCTTCGGATCATCGTTAGATTTCAGAAAAGCTGATGAGGGGGGGTCAGCCAGAGGGCTCCTTTTCCCGAGCGCAGGGGTCGATCCTGGTGATGGGGGGGAGGGGGGAATGCAGTGTTAGAGATGGAGAGGGGAAATCAGAGGGAGGAATCCCCAAAATTTGGTCCAATGCAAACTCCCAACACACCCCCTCTAAAACTTTGCCCTCTGTCCGGTCTGTGGCAGGGGTGAGGGGGTGATCTCTCAGTGGGGTCAGGGAGGCAGTGGGACAGATTGCCCTGCTTGCCCAGAACAAGTGGCTCTTCTCTCTGCAGGGAAAGGGAAGGGCTAACCCACACAAGCACTGTCCCAGTCAGAGGCACCCGGGACCCCAGGAAACAACCGGGGAGGGGAAGGTCTGAGGCTACCTCCACACTAGACCAGATAACTTTGAAAATGCCGGTTTCACGTAAAAACGACAGGCGTCAACACCAGGCGTTTATGAAAATACCTCCGTCCACATTAAAACAGGTATTCGGACGAATCTCCTCCTACTGGGGCATGCGCAGGACACACAGAAAACAAGCGAAGAGGAAACGGTATACTTGGTGCGTGTTTGTCCAGTTACAGAGTAGAAAAACTAAAGGAAATTGCCAAACGAAAGACTTGGTGTGCGTTTGTCCAGACACATTTCCTACAGCCATAGTCTCTTCACCGATGAAAGAAATGACAGCTACAACTATATGCAATACGGCTTGTTACTGGGCAAAAGTGACAGTTGTGTCTATCCAATGTTTGTACAAGCAATACAGCAATAAAGCACCTTGTTAAATGTATAAAACATGTCTGCATCAGTGTTATCTTGTATTTCCATACAATGTTACACTAGGCTGTTACACATCTATTGTCAGATGTTGTTGTGGTGTTGGAGGTTGTGTTCGGGAAAACAATGAAATGCCGTGTTACCGCCACCATTTGTTCCGGCACGTCATGACAGTGTTTTAAAAATAGCCGGTTACCCCGTACACACTACGCCGGATAATAGGCGTTTTCAGATTTATTCACTCTGGACAGCGTTTCTGAAAATCTCCCTTTTTGGGGGAGGAAAACGCTGTTTCAGTGTGGACGGAGGGTCAAAACGAAGAGAAAAACCTTCGGTTACAGATTTATCTGGTCTATGTGGACGTAGCCTTAGAGGGAAGTGAAGCCTGGCAGTATCATGTTAACATGGCGGAGGGCAGGACCCTCAATCTGGATTCAGGGAGTCACTCTCTCTCATCCTTCACCAGCAGCTTCTTCCCTTTCCTCACCTCTGCACTCCCCTTCTCTTTCTTCTGGAGCCTAACGGAAGGAGAGACAGTTGCAGGCATTAAGTCTTCAACAGCATGGTGATCCGCAGCCCATGGTCATCAGCTGGTGCGGACTGGGTAACTGAGATGTCCTGCCCTGTACAGCCCGTCCCACAGTGCAGAGCTCCCTCAGCACTGCCCGTCCCACATTGCAGAGCTCCCTCAGCACTGCCCCTCCCACAGTACAGAACTCCCTCAGCACTGCCCCTCCCACAGTACAGAACTCCCTCAATACTGCCCGTCCCACATCGCAGAGCTCCCTCAGCACTGCCCGTCCCACATCGCAGAGCTCCCTCAGCACTGCCCGTCCCACATTGCAGAACTCCCTCAGCACTGCCCGTCCCACAGTGCAGAACTCCCTCAGCACTGCCCCTCCCACATTGCAGAACTCCCTCAGCACTGCCCCTCCCACAGTACAGAACTCCCTCAATACTGCCCCTCCCACAGTACAGAACTCCCTCAGCACTGCCCCTCCCACAGTACAGAACTCCCTCAATACTGCCCGTCCCACATCGCAGAGCTCCCTCAGCACTGCCCGTCCCACATTGCAGAACTCCCTCTGCACTGCCCGTCCCACAGTGCAGAACTCCCTCAGCACTGCCCGTCCCACAGTGCAGAACTCCCTCAATACTGCCCGTCCCACAGTGCAGAACTCCCTCAATACTGCCCCTCCCACAGTGCAGAGCTCCCTCAGCACTGCCCCTCCCACATCGCAGAGCTCCCTCAATACTGCCCGTCCCACATCGCAGAGCTCCCTCAGCACTGCCCCTCCCACATCGCAGAGCTCCCTCAGCACTGCCCCTCCCACAGTGCAGAACTCCCTCAGCACTGCCCCTCCCACATCGCAGAACTCCCTCAGCACTGCCCCTCCCACATTGCAGAGCTCCCTCAATTCTGCCCCTCCCACATCGCAGAACTCCCTCAGCACTGCCCCTCCCACATCGCAGAGCTCCCTCAGCACTGCCCCTCCCACATTGCAGAGCTCCCTCAGCACTGCCCCTCCCACATCGCAGAGCTCCCTCAGCACTGCCCCTCCCACATTGCAGAACTCCCTCAGCACTGCCCCTCCCACATCGCAGAGCTCCCTCAGCACTGCCCCTCCCACATCGCAGAACTCCCTCAGCACTGCCCCTCCCACAGTGCAGAGCTCCCTCAGCACTGCCCCTCCCACATCGCAGAGCTCCCTCAGCACTGCCCCTCCCACATCGCAGAGCTCCCTCAGCACTGCCCCTCCCACATTGCAGAGCTCCCTCAGCACTGCCCCTCCCACAGTGCAGAACTCCCTCAATACTGCCCCTCCCACAGTACAGAGCTCCCTCAATACTGCCCCTCCCTCAGTACAGAACTCCCTCAATACTGCCCCTCTCACAGTACAGAGCTCCCTCAATACTGCCCCTCCCTCAGTACAGAACTCCCTCAATACTGCCCCTCCCACAGTACAATACTGCCCCTCCCACAGTACAGAACTCCCTCAATACAGCCCCTCCCGGAGTGCAGAGCCCCCTCAGTCTAACCCCCACTCCCACTTACTGTTTCTGCTGTTTCTGCTGTCTGTAGGCGTCCACCACACTGGGGGGAATCAGGTCTGACACTTCCAGCGCCTCCTTTATCTTCTTCAGCAGTTCATAGAGTTCCCGGCCCTGGATCTGGGGTGGTGGAAGGGAGACAGTCAGTGTACTGGCAGGAAGAGACAGACCCTGATACATCACAGGGGTACCGAGCCAGTGGCCACCGCATTAGGTACAGGTGTACGCCTGCTTGTTGGTGTCAGTATCAGATCAGCCCATCGTGTGACAGCAACTCAATGCATGAAAGCATGCAGACGTGGTCAGGAGACTACACCTCAGAATGGGGAGAAATGTGATCTGACTGTGGCATAACTGTTGGTGCCAGATGGGGTGGTTTGATCAGTACTATGAAGAAAGACTGGATGAACTGGGCTTGTACTCGTTGGAATTTAGAAGATTGAGGGGGGATCTGATTGAAACGTATAAGATCCTAAAGGGATTGGACAGGCTAGATGCAGGAAGATTGTTCCCGATGTTGGGGAGGTCCAGAACGAGGGGCCACAGTTTGAGGATAAAGGGGAAGCCTTTTAGGACCGAGATTAGGAAAAACTTTTTCACACAGAGAGTGGTGAATCTGTGGAATTCTCTGCCACAGGAAACAGTTGAGGCCAGTTCATTAGCTATATTTAAGAGGGAGTTAGATATGGCCCTTGTGGCTACGGGGGTCAGGGGGTATGGAGGGAAGGCTGGGGCGGGGTTCTGAGTTGGATGATCAGCCATGATCATAATAAATGGCGGTGCAGGCTCGAAGGGCCGAATGGCCTACTCCTGCACCTATTTTCTATGTTTCTATGTAACAGTCTCTGGAATTTACAGAGAACAGTGTGTAAAAGTGAAAAAAAGACACCCAGTGAGCGATAGTTCTGTGGGCGAAATGCCTTGTTAATGAGAGAGGTCAGAGGAGAATGGCCAGACTGATTCAAGCTGACAGGAAGGTGACAGTAACTCAAATAACCACACGTTATGACAGTGGTGTAGAGAAGAGCATCTCAGAACACAGATCACGTCGATCCTTGAAGTGGACGGGCTACAGCAGCAGACCATGAACACACACTCAGTGACCACTTTATAAGGGAGAGTGGCACATAATAAAGTGGCTACAGAGCAACACACATCCCAGATGCACCGGTCACCAATCCACACCCTGGATAAATTGACCTAGCCATCCCCCCCCCACCCCCACCGCAGGGATCATCCTCCACCGGGGGCTCCCCTCCCCACTCACGCTGGCCATTCAGCCCCTCGGGACCCTTCCCACCATTCAATAACGTAACCACTGCTTTCCACCACCACACCTCGATATGGAGAAGAACCCTCTCCCTCCCGCTCCACCCTCTCCGTGGTCACAATCAAACCCCAAGAGGCTAGAATGAATTATCCCGCTGTTATCAGACTCTAGAGGGCCCTGCCATGAAGATATCTCTTGATTTCCCAATCCACCTTGTCGTGACCATTTTGAAGTCTGTCTGCACTGCACTTTCTCCATGATGCCACATTGGGTTGTACGGTTAGTACAACACCATCACAGCACCAGCTCCCGGTGTTGCCTGTGAGGGGTTTGTACGTTCTCCCTGTGACCGCGTGCATTTCCTCCGGGTGCTCTGATTTCCTCCCACATCACAGGCGTACGGCCAGAGCTAGGGTCAGTGAGTAGTGGACACACCATGTTGGTGTTGAGAGTCTGGTGTCACTCGCGGGCTGCCCCCAGAACATCCTTGGAGCGTGTTAGCCATTGAGGTAAAACCATGCAGTTTGCTGTACGTTTCGACTTGGATAGAGCAAAACTTTAAATCTTTCCATGTACTACCTCGATGTGTTTGTGTGTGTAATGACCGGTCCCTCGGCCACTGTACACATAACCTGTGTGAGTGTGTAATGACCAGTCACTGTACACATAATCTCTGTCTGTGTGTGTGTGTGTAATGACCGGTCCCTAGGACACTGTACACATCATCTTTCCACTGTAATTGGAGACACTAACTGGACATGGGTACTGAGATACGGTGAACAGCTTGTCCTGCAGATCAAACACTGCACAGTGTACTGAGCTGGAACAAGGTAAAACAATATCAATGCAGAATAGAGTGTAAAAACTACTTAAAAAGTACAGTGCAAACAAAAAAATGTAAGTTCACGAGGTAGATCGTGAGGCCTAGAGTCCATCTTATCATCCAAGAGTCTGATAACACTGGGTTAGCAGCTGTCCGTGCTTTGGAAAGGGAAGAACTTTGCAGTTTCCTGCAGTCACGAGCTGGATCAAGCTGCAACGCATCCCTCAACAACGAAGCGCCAGGAATTTTAAGACGTGGTCCCCACCTCCTCACTCAGCCTCTACCCCTCCCGGAGGGTTGTTGCCCCTCCCAATCTCTCCATTCGCAATCCAGGGGGCTACACTGGGCCAGTGCCTGCAAGCTGCAGCCCCTGCAGTTAGTGCTGTTGAGGTCTCTACCCACCTGCAGGGTGAAGGTTTCGGTGTCAGAAACCAGCTTCTTCTTGCTGGGGATGGGCGCGGCATTGGCCTGAGTGACATCCTGGGAGGCTGGAGCAGGAAAGGAAAACGGAGGGGGTGAGCAAGCTTGGTCCCACACTTGGATATGCCCCCCTCCCTACCATCACCACACCCTCCCCTGACAGCTGAGAACAGAACACATTGTTCTTGGCAAGTTTTTCTGTAGAACTGGTTTGCCATTGCCTTCATTACTACCCCTCCCTCCTTTGGTAGAGACCTATCTCCGCCTCCTACACTGCCCCCCAATTTTCTATCATCCACATGCCTATCTACGAGTCTCTTAAATGTCCGTAATGTCTCTGGTTCTACCATCTGTCTGCACAGCCACGGCAGCACGTTTTACACACCTACTCTGTGTAAAACACCCACCCCTGACATCGCCTATATTTCCCCTCCAATCGCATTAGAAGTATGTCCTCCGGAATTACCCATTTCCACCCTGGGAAGAGGCAGAGGCTTCCCCTCTATCCATCAATGTTTTGGGAATTTCTTTAGCCAGAGGGTAGTGAATCTGTGGAATTCATGGGTGGCTATGGAGGCCAAGTCATTGATACTTAAAGCACAGGTTGATCGGTTCTTGATTAGTAAGGGAGTCAAAGGTTACAGGGAGAAGGCAGGAGAGTAGGGTTCAGAACGATAATAAATCAGCCATGATGGAATGGCGAAGCAGACTCAATGGGCTGGATGGCCTAATTCTGCTCCTATGTCTTATCTATCAACGACCGACCCATCGGCACTCTATGAATGACTGACCCATCCGCACTCTATCTATCAATGACTGACCCATCCGCACCCTATCAATGACCGACCCATCCGCACTCTATCAATGACTGACCATTCCGCACTCTACCAATGACTGACCCATCCGCACTCTACCAATGACTGACCGATCCGCACTCTATCAATGACTGACCATTCCGCACTCTACCAATGACTGACCCATCCGCACTCTACCAATGACTGACCGATCCGCACTCTATCAATGACTGACCATTCCGCACTCTATCAATGACTGACCCATCTGCACTCTATCAATAACCGACCCATCTGCACTCTATCAATGACCGACCCATCCGCAATTTATCAATGAATGACCCATCCGCACTCTATCTATCAATAACCGAACCATCCGATCTCTATCAATGACTGACCCATCTGCAATCTATCAATGACTGACCCATCCGCACTCTATCTATCAATGACTGACCCATCGCACTCTATCAATGACTGACCCATCCGCACTCTATCAATGACTGACCCATCCGCACTCTATCAATGACCAACCCATCCGATCTCTATCAATGACTGACCAATCGCACTCTATCAATGACTGACCCGTCCGCACTCTATCAATGACTGACCCGTCCGCTCTCTATCTATCAATGACAGACCCATCCGCACTCTATCGATGACCGACCCATCCACACTCTATCTATCAATGACTGACCCATCTGCACTCTATCAATAACCGACCTATCTGCACTCTATCAATGACCGACCCATCCACACTCTATCTATCAATGACTGACCCAACCGCACTCTATCAATGACCGACCCATCCGACCTCTATCAATGACTGACCAATCGCACTCTATCAATGACTGACCCGTCCGCTATCAACGACTGACCCATCGGACTCTATCTATCAATGACAGACCCATCTGCACTCTATCGATGACCGACCCATCCGCACTCTATCTATCAATGACTGACCCATCCGCACTCTATCTATCAATGACTGACCCATCTGCACTCTATCTATCAATGACTGACCCATCTGCACTCTATCTATCAATGACTGACCCATCTGCACTCTATCAATGACTGACCCATCCGCACTCTATCAATGACTGACCCATCCGCACTATCTATCAATGTTGCAGAGAAGGCTTGTGGAAGATCATGGAGAAGTTTGGCTGCCCCAGCAAGTTCATTACAATCGTCCGGCAGTTCCATGACGGTATGATGGTGAAAGTTCTGGATGATGGCGACGAGTAGGAGGCCTTCCCAGTGACAAATGGCGTCAAACAAGGCTGCGTTCTTGCCCCGACTCTGTTCAGTATGGTATTCTCTGCCGTGCTGACAGATGCCTTCCGTAACTACGAAGAAGGAATCCACGTCAGGTACAGGACTGACGGCAGGTTGTTCAACCTTAGGCGCCTGCAGGCAGTTACAAAGGTGCAAGAGACTGTCATCAGAGACTTGTTGTTTGCTGATGACTGCGCACTCAACGCCAACACAGAGTAGGAGATGCAGCGTGAAATGGACTGCTTCTCACAAGCTTGCGACAACTTCGGTCTCACTATCAGCACCAAAAAGACCGAAGTTATGTACCAGCCTGCCCCAGGAAAGCCATACCAGGAGCCGCGCATCACGGTGAAGGGCCAGAACCTCCAGGCAGTCGACAACTTCACCTACCTGGGCAGCATACTCTCTCGCGCAGTGAACATAGACGCTGAGGTCAACAACAGGATTGCCAAAGCCAGCGCCGCCTTTGGGAGACTCCGTGAGAACGTCTGGGAGCAGAGAGGACTCAGCCTTACCACCAAGCTGAAGATCTACTGTGCAGTGGTCCTTACCACCCTCCTTTACACCAGCGAGACCTGGACTGTCTACAGCAGACACGCCAAACAGCTCAACCACTTTCACCTGAGCTGTCTCCGCAGACTCCTCCACATCAGGTGGCAGGACAAAGTCCCCGACACGGAAATCCTGGAACGAGCTGGGCTCTGCAGCGTCTACACCCTCCTGCTGAAAGCCCAAGCCCGGTGGGCTGGACATGTGGTCAGAATGCCAGACAGCCGATTGCCTAAGCAGCTGCTGTACGGAGAACTGTGTCAGGGCAAGCGCTCAGTCTGGGGGCAGAAGAAACGTTACAAAGACTGCCTCAAAGCGTCCCTCAAAGGCCTGGGTGTCGACATCAACACGTGGGAGACGCTTGCCCTCGACCGTCCAGTTTGGCGCAGCAAGATCACCACAGGAGCCCGTGCAGCTGAAGTCAGGCGCATCATCGAGGCGCAACGAAAGCGTGCTGTGCGCAAGGCCCGAGCAGCATCCACTACCACGACAGCACCCACCCACTTGAGTCCCACATGTGGGCGAGCCTTCAGGGCCCCAATTGGCCTCATCAGTCACCTCCGGACTCACAGCCACCAATCTCCCATTTGACTTTGAAGCCATGGTCATCTTTGACTAAGAAGGACGAACAACAACAACAATCAATGACCGACCCATCCGATCTCTATCAATGACTGACCCATCACACTCTATCGATGACTGACCCATCCGCACTCTATCTATTAATGACTGACCCATCTGCACTCTATCAATGACCGACCCATCCGCACCCTATCAATGACCGACCCATCCGCACTCTATCAATGACCGACCCATCCGCACCCTATCAATGACCGACCCATCCGCACTCTGTCAATGACTGACCCATCCGCACTCTGTCAATGACTGACCCATACGCACTCTACCAATGACTGACCTGTCCGCACTCTACCAATGACTGACCCGTCCGCACTCTACCAATGACTGACCCTTTCGCACTCTGTCAATGACTGACCCGTCCGCACTCTACCAATGACTGACCCGTCCGCACTCTACCAATGACTGACCCTTTCGCACTCTGTCAATGACTGACCCTTTCGCACTCTACCAATGACTGACCCGTCCGCACTCTACCAACGACTGACCCGTCCGCACTCTACCAACGACTGACCCATCCGCACCCTATCAATGACTGACCCGTCCGCACTCTACCAATGACTGACCCGTCCGCACTCTACCAACGACTGACCCATCCGCACCCTATCAATGACTGACCCGTCCGCACTCTACCAATGACTGACCCGTCCGCACTCTACCAACGACTGACCCGTCCGCACCCTATCAATGACTGACCCGTCCGCACTCTACCAACGACTGACCCGTCCGCACTCTACCAACGACTGACCCTTTCGCACTCTACCAATGACTGACCCGTCCGCACTCTACCAACGACTGACCCGTCCGCACTCTACCAATGACTGACCCTTTCGCACTCTACCAATGACTGACCCGTCCGCACTCTACCAATGACTGACCCTTTCGCACTCTACCAATGACTGACCCGTCCGCACTCTACCAATGACTGACCCGTCCGCACTCTACCAATGACTGAAATGACTGACCCGTCCGCACTCTACCAATGACTGACCCTTTCACACTCTACCAATGACTGACCCGTCCGCACTCTACCAATGACTGACCCGTCCGCACTCTACCAATGACTGACCCGTCCGCACTCTACCAATGACTGACCCGTCCGCACTCTACCAATGACTGACCCGTCCGCACTCTACCAATGACTGACCCGTCCGCACTCTACCAATGACTGAAATGACTGACCCGTCCGCACTCTACCAATGACTGACCCGTCCGCACTCTACCAATGACTGAAATGACTGACCCTTTCGCACTCTGTCAATGACTGACCCTTTCGCACTCTGTCAATGACTGACCCGTCCGCACTCTATCTACCAATGCCGTATGTATATGCGCTTCATATCATCTTGTACACCTGTATCGAGTTGCCTTTCAGCTGTCACTCTGAAATGTTAGGCCCTCGCTCACTCACTGCGCTTGGCCGCAGGATGGCCAGATTTCTCCGCTGACGCTCCCTGCTGCTTCTGCAGATTCTCCTCCTCGCTCTTGCGATCGCGACCGGGACAGGCGCATACTCGCACCTCGAAACACTGACGGCCGAGAAGCTGTCCACTGGGGAGGGAAACACATGGCAGGGTCAGGGCAGGCGGGCAGTTCCTGGGCAGCGCTCTGCGCTCGCGACAACCAGGGTAAGACAGGGAGGAGGGTCTGCCTCTGGATGACAGGAGAAAGATCCGAGGAGGAAAAGGGAACTCCATGATTGGACCACCGGAGGAGAGCTCCGTGTCTGGTCCACTGGAGAAAGAGGGAGCTCCATGTCTCGACCATGAAGGAGCTCCATGACTGGACCATTAGAGAAGAATTGGCGGGAGCTGCCCTGGATCCCTGTAAAACATTCAAGGTGGTGTCTCAGTGTAATCTCAGACCTCACAAGGTACAGCATTCCCTGCGCAGGGTTCAGGTGGAAGGGGACAGACAGCCACAGCCTAGGATCCCAGGTGTGGATGGTGGTGAGGTGGGGATAAGGGGCTGTGGAGCAGGGGACAGGATGAGGGGGTTTGGGGACTGACTGGACGAGGAGAGGGTTTGGGGACTGACTGGACGAGGAGGGGGTTTGGGGACTGACTGGACGAGGAGGGGGTTTGGGGACTGACTGGACGAGGAGAGGGTTTGTGGACTGACTGGACGAGGAAGGGGTTTGTGGACTGACTGGACGAGAAGGGGGTTTTGGGGACTGACTGGACGAGGAGGGGGTTTGGGGGCTGACTGGACGAGGAGAGGGTTTGGGGGCTGACTGGACGAGGAGGGGGTTTAGGGGCTGACTGGACGAGGAGGGAGTTTGGGGACTGACTGGATGAGGAGAGGGTTTGGGGACTGACTGGATGAGGAGGGGTTTGTGGACTGACTGGACGAGAAGGGGGTTTTGGGGACTGACTGGACGAGGAGGGGGTTTGGGGGCTGACTGGACGAGGAGAGGGTTTGGGGGCTGACTGGACGAGGAGGGGGTTTAGGGGCTGACTGGACGAGGAGGGAGTTTGGGGACTGACTGGATGAGGAGAGGGTTTGGGGACTGACTGGACGAGGAGGGGTTTTTTGGACTGACTGGACGAGGAGGGGGTTTGGGGACTGACTGGACTAGGAGGGGGTTTGGGGACTGACTGGACGAGGAGTGGGTTTGGGGGCTGACTGGACGAGGTGAGGGTTTGGGGGCTGACTGGACAAGGAGTGGGTTACGGGGCTGATTGGACGAGGAGAGGGTTTGGGGACTGACTGGACGAGGAGGGAGTTTGGGGACTGACTGGCCGAGGAGGGTTTTTTTTGACTGACTGGACGAGGAGGGAGTTTGGGGACTGACTGGACGAGGAGGGTTTTTTTTGACTGACTGGACGAGGAGCGGGTTTGGGGACTGACTGGACGAGGAGGGAGTTTGGGGACTGACTGGATGAGGAGAGGGTTTGGGGGCTGACTGGACGAGGAGGGGTTTTTTGGACTGACTGGACGAGGAGGGGGTTTGGGGACTGACTGGACGAGGAGGGGGTTTGGGGACTGACTGGACGAGGAGGGGGTTTGGGGACTGACTGGACGCGGAGGGGGTTTGGGGACTGACTGGACGAGGAGGTGGTATGGAGAGTGGCTGACTGGACGATGAGGTGGTACGGGGAATGGCGGCCAGGACAAAGACGGGTGAAGGGGGATGGGGACTCACTCGGGACTCTCCAGGGTGATGATGGAAAGGATGGGCCGCCTGTTCATGCCCCCCATACAGCTACTGTTACACATGAAGTTGTAGAGGATGGTGGTGCAGTCTGATCCCACCTGCAAGGAGAAGGCAGAATGAGTCAGTGAGAGAGGCAGCCCACGTTCTGCACCCCTAATCACTCACCCCAAACTCCAGTACAGGTGTCTATGGGGAGGTGCAGACACATCCCTCTTCTCAATCCCCTACCCCATTCCTCCGTTCTCTCCTTCCCCTAACCTCTATGCTCTCTGTTCCCCTCAGACTACCTTCTCTACCTTACATCTCCCTCTCCCTCCTCACCGTTTTCCTCCCCTTTCTCTACCTCTGCTCTCCCTTCACTCTCCCACCTTCCTCTTGCCCTCACCCTTCCCCTCAACACCTCCCCTTACCATTACTGTCGTTCCCTCTCCCTCCCCCCTTGCCAACTCTCACCTCTCCACTCGCCTTCCCTTCTCCTCCTCTCCCACCCCTACCCTTGCCTCTCCTTGCCCCCCCCCCTCGCCCTCTTACCTGTGTTTCCCGGCAAAGAGCTCCACTCCTTCAGGAATCAACACTTTCTAGCCTGGGAATTCCACCCAGCTCAGCTGCTGCAGATTTTCTCTGCGGGGGAGGGTGAGTTAATCCCAGGGAGATGACCAGCAAACCCCCCCAAGAGGACAGACAGACACCAACAGGAAAAGGAGGCCAACACCGTCACTCTGATAGGAAGTGCCTGGACCCACTGACCACTGCCTCTCAGCCCCACAGCTCTTCCCAGTGTTCTCGCCACCATCCCCCGCACTCACCTGCGGCGATTCATAAGGCACCAGCACGCTCTGCCTCTTGCTGTGCAAGTCCTCCATGTACCTTGCTTGGCTATTCGCCTCCACTCGGATCAGGTGGCTTGGGGGCGCCGGTCCTGGGGGGGGCGCAGGGAGGGGTCGGTCAGTAAACCTTGCTCCTCTCACCCTTCCTGAGTCAAACCGCCTCCCCTCAATCCCTCCAACCCTTAAACCCTGCCCCCCTCCGCCCCCCGTGGGTTTAGTCCGGGCTTTTCAAAGACATCCCTTAAACCCTGCCCCCCTCCGCCCCCCCGTGGGTTTAGTCCGGGCTTTTCAAAGACATCCCTTAAACCCTGCCCCCCTCCGCCCCCCGTGGGCTTAGTCCAGGCATTTCAAAGACATCCCTTAAACCCTGCCCCCCTCCGCCCCCCGTGGGTTTAGTCCGGGCTTTTCAAAGACATCCCTTAAACCCTGCCCCCCTCCGCCCCCCGTGGGTTTAGTCCGGGCTTTTCAAAGACATCCCTTAAACCCTGCCCCCCTCCGCCCCCCGTGGGTTTAGTCCGGGCTTTTCAAAGACATCCCTTAAACCCTGCCCCCCTCCGCCCCCCGTGGGTTTAGTCCGGGCTTTTCAAAGACATCCCTTAAACCCTGCCCCCCTCCGCCCCCCGTGGGTTTAGTCCGGGCTTTTCAAAGACATCCCTTAAACCCTGCCCCCCTCCGCCCCCCGTGGGTTTAGTCCGGGCTTTTCAAAGACATCCCTTAAAGCCTGCCCCCCTCCGCCCCCCGTGGGTTTAGTCCGGGCTTTTCAAAGACATCCCTTAAAGCCTGCCCCCCTCCGCCCCCCGTGGGTTTAGTCCGGGCTTTTCAAAGACATCCCTTAAAGCCTGCCCCCCTCCGCCCCCCGCGGGTTTAGTCCGGGCTTTTCAAAGACATCCCTTAAACCCTGCCCCCCTCCGCCCCCCGCGGGTTTAGTCCGGGCTTTTCAAAGACATCCCTTAAACCCTGCCCCCCTCCGCCCCCCGCGGGTTTAGTCCGGGCTTTTCAAAGACATCCCTTAAAGCCTGCCCCCCTCCGCCCCCCCGTGGGTTTAGTCCGGGCTTTTCAAAGACATCCCTTAAAGCCTGCCCCCCTCCGCCCCCCCGTGGGTTTAGTCCGGGCTTTTCAAAGACATCCCTTAAAGCCTGCCCCCCTCCGCCCCCCCGTGGGTTTAGTCCGGGCTTTTCAAAGACATCCCTTAAACCCTGCCCCCCTCCGCCCCCCGTGGGTTTAGTCCGGGCTTTTCAAAGACATCCCTTAAACCCTGCCCCCCTCCGCACCCCCGTGGGTTTAGTCCGGGCTTTTCAAAGACATCCCTTAAACCCTGCCCCCCTCCGCCCCCCGTGGGTTTAGTCCGGGCTTTTCAAAGACATCCCTTAAACCCTGCCCCCCTCCGCCCCCCGTGGGTTTAGTCCGGGCTTTTCAAAGATATCCCTTAAACCCTGCCCCCTCCGCCCCCCGTGGGTTTAGTCCGGGCTTTTCAAAGACATCCCTTAAACCCTGCCCCCCTCCGCCCCCCGTGGGTTTAGTCCGGGCTTTTCAAAGACATCCCTTAAACCCTGCCCCCCTCCGCCCCCCGTGGGTTTAGTCCGGGCTTTTCAAAGACATCCCTTAAACCCTGCCCCCCTCCGCCCCCCGTGGGTTTAGTCCGGGCTTTTCAAAGACATCCCTTAAACCCTGCCCCCCTCCGCCCCCCGTGGGTTTAGTCCGGGCTTTTCAAAGACATCCCTTAAACCCTGCCCCCCTCCGCCCCCCGTGGGTTTAGTCCGGGCTTTTCAAAGACATCCCTTAAACCCTGCCCCCCTCCGCCCCCCGCGGGTTTAGTCCGGGCTTTTCAAAGACATCCCTTAAACTCTGCCCCCCCGCGGGTTTAGTCCGGGCTTTTCAAAGACATCCCTTAAACCCTGCCCCCCTCCGCCCCCCGCGGGTTTAGTCCGGGCTTTTCAAAGACATACGGGTTAGGGTTAGTGAGCTGTGGGCAGGCTATGTTGGCACCAGGTGCGTGGTGACACTTGCGGGCTGCTGCCCAGCTAATCCTTGGACTACGTTGGTCCTTGACACAAGTGATGTATTTCACTGTATGTTTCCAGATGCAAGCAAAGCTAATCTTAAACCTTCTCCGACCCCCCTGCCCAGTGCTGGGGAACATGTTGAACAAGGTGGAGTGGAAGGGCTGGTGTAGGGGAACCACCCCAGGTTCTGAATTAGGATGGGGTCTGCGCAGAGCGTATACTTTTTGTACAGGGAGCAAACCCACTGCGCCACCCCGGCCGCCGTGTCTGAGCAAGTTCCGCTTGCGTCCACCTCCCCGACTCCACTCACCGTCGTTCTCCGAGCTACGCTCGTGGTGCGGGCACCGTTTGACCACCTCGGCTACGTGCTCTGACTTCTTGTAGACGGCCGTGGCACGGAGGAGGGAGCCCGGAGGCGGCGGGGAGCTCACCCGGATCTGGACGGGGCAGGTCTTGGCCAGCTGGCAGAAAAGTTTATTCAACATGGGGGAAAACTGTGGAAAGGAGAGATGCTGGGTGAGAGGCAGAGTGGCACCTCCACAGGTTTGTGACCATGATCCAGACAGGGGAAACATACACATTGCAACTACTCTATCAAGCCCCGTAAGATTTTGGGGGCTCTGCTACCTAGATGATTCCTTCCTGTCACTTTGCCATTTGCTGTCAGAGTCACTGTCCGTCACAGAGACTCCTATCACTTTGTGTACATACTTTGTGATTGACGTACGTAAATTAACCTTCTGTATACACGGCCAAATTCAAACAGTTAATTGTATATTGTGTTTTTACAGGATTACTTCAATACTTACCCTTTATTAGGTACACCGGCTCGCTGATACAAATATCAAATCAGCCCATCACCTGACAGCAACTCAAAGCATAAAAGCATGCAGACATGGTCAAGAGGTTCAGTTGCGTGGAGGAAAATTCTGAATGGGGGGGTGTTAGAATGTCTGATTTGCTAACACCCTGTACCTTCCTTTAATTAACAAACCATCTATCTAGTGTTTGTTAGCCTCTAAGCTGTAGGGCATAACACACTACATAAATAAGATCAATAACTTGTCTCCGTGAATTGTGGAAATACCAAAAGCTGTCTCTTGGCTGATGTCGCTCACAGTTTGTAGAATATGAAAAGTTACACAGGGATTAATGTATAAAAAAGGCTGTGACTATTGCTCTTTGGAAGACTGGTGATCATACTGTTAGCGAAACACATCTTCCCTTCTTCATGAATAAAGGTATTCTCTAGCCTCTTCAAAGTTGTGGCCAATTTACTTGTGACCAACTTTAACTGAAACTCTTCAGCAAATTATTTTCAACATGTTGTTTAGACCAAATATCAGAATGGGGAAGAAATGTGATCTAAGTGACTTTAACCATGGACTGACTGTTGGTGCCAGATGGAGTGGTTTGGGTATCACAGAACCTACTGACCTCCCAGGACTTTCACGCACAACAGTCTCTACCGTTTACAGAGAATGGTGTGAAAAACTAAACAAAATCCAGCGAGCAGCAGTTCTGTGGACAAGAACGCCTTGTTAATGAGAGATCAGAGGGGAACGGCCAGACCAGTTCAAGCTGACAGTAACTCAGATAACCACATGTTACAACAGTGGTGTGCAGAAGAGCGTCTCGGAACACACAACACATCCAACTTTGAAGTGGATGAGCTACGGCCCAGAACACGTACACTCCGTGGCCACTTCATGAGAGGTACCTTATGCTTATTGTGTTTCTTTATGCTGCATCAGATCCATTTCATTCTCCTTCACGTCTGTGTACTGAACAACGATAATAAACAATCTTGAAGCTTCAAACCTCCCCTAATCTATGTTAGACTGAGGTTTATAGGCCTAAATCTACCTTGACAGAGAAATGAACACTCTCCCATCAAGCTCAGCATTTTGATTAACATATATTGAAGATAAAATAGGAGTAAACCTATCCTCAAAAAGTTTAAAGAACCTCACTTGACAAAGTACAGTTCCTGAGTCTTTAGCATCCAGACCCTTGTTCTAGCTAATTGCTTGTAAAATATGCACTAATATAAATCACAGCAGTTTGTCTTTTGAAACACAACTACATTCAACTGATCATTCAACGTTCCGGCGACAAGAGAAGGGTTTGAGGGGGATAGTAAATGTTGGAGCAGACTCATAGGACTGAATGGCCTAATTCTGCTCTTAAGTCTTATGGCTCCCATTCCCCGTCCTTCTGGGGTTCAATAAACACTCATTAGCAGCTCACCAACCACTGCCAGTAGCACGGGCTGCTTCTCTCCTCGTCTGATCACAGCAAGCACCTCCTCCTAGTTAGGCAACCTCCTGGAGGCACTTAGTGGGTCATGCAGCATCTGCGGGGGGAAGAGTTCAATTCCATCCCCCCCGCCCCCCCCCAGGATGCTGCTCGATCCACGGAGATTGCTTGTGTCTCCAGAGTCCAGCATCCACACTGCACTCTCTTAAGACTTTATTCTGTATTGTGTTATTGTTTTGCTTTGTTCTATCTCAACGTACTGTGTAACAACTTGATCTGAATGAACAGTATGCAAGACAAGCTTTTCACTGTATCGCCATACATGTAATTAACCAATTCCAAATTGTCCCTGAATGAAATCACCCTGCTTTTGGCACAACTGCCTGGGTCCCAAGTTTGTTCCCAAAACCGCGTGCTATCTTGGTACCCTAAAATATTTCTCAGAACTTTTTGGCTCTTTGCTAGCTTTGAGATACCTGCCTTGGATCCTCTGGTTTGTTAAAGCTCGATGAAGGGTTCTGGGATAATTTACCTCTATTTCAATCCCACCCACAGTCACTTGTGCCTGTGTTCTCAGTTGCTCTGTGACACCCAGTCCCCACAGGACTACAACCCGACACAATTCTTCCACAACCACGGATTACCCACACTCACTTTCCCTTTAGTCCGTTCCCTTGGCTTAACCTCTGCTGTTTGGCACAGACACAGAAGGTGAGCCTGCTCCTGGTGGTGTTCTGCTATCTGTTTTACGTTGCCCAGGAGAGTTCTTCATTCTCCCCTTCCCCGCCAGCTGCCTCTGTGATTCTAACACTCCATGCTCCCCTGACTCCACCAGCGTTCTGCAAGGACCCTCCCACGTTCTCTCCTCCTCTCCCCACTTCCACTTACTCGCTCCTTAAAACTTGTTGAACTGCCTAAGTGCTCTTGGTGCAGACAGGGGATTGAACTGGAGCATTTACTGCCTCCCCCGACCCCCCACCATAGATGCTGGATATTAATACCTGGCCCCCACCTCCCAGGAAAACTCCACTTCCCCTTCAATTCCCGGTTTTGCCAAAGGATCACGGACTGTGCCCAGTTTAAGCCTCCGGCCGTGTCGGACTACACACACTAACCTGAAGCCTCCCGCACGGGGCTGCTGAGATGCGGATTCGCAAATGCTATTTGAGATCAGAGAGTCCCCGGCCCCCCGGTGAGGTGCTGGGACGCCCAGCCCTGGTCTCTCCCGGGTGGGCAACACCGGGAGGAGAGGGTGAACGTAGGAGGGGAGATGGGGCGCACTCACACAGGCCCCGGCTGGGCTGCTGCTGCATCACAAACCTGACTAAAAGGGGAGGAGATTCTGAGAGTCAACATGCCCAGTCATGCCTGTCTGACTTTCAGAGAGGATAACACCTCTCTCTCATTCTCTCTCTGCATTTCTCCCTCTCTCTGCATGTGTGTGTGTGTCTCTCTCTCTCACCCCTTTCTCCATCTCTTCCCCCGTCTCACTCTCCACCCTCTTTCTCTACACCTTTGACTATCTCTTCCACCCCCGCCTTTCTCTCTTCTCTCACTCTCCCCGTCCCTCTGCATCCTTCTCATTCTCTCTCCTTTCCCCCACCTCCCTCTGTCCCCGTTGCCAGCTCTCACTAAGGGAAGAGGTGGACCCTGTGAGCACAACAATGGATGTGATGTTCTTGGAAAAGATGGTGGGAGAACCTGCACGCTGAAAGCCTCCTCACTGGGCCCACTCTGACAGAGGTAAGCCATGGTCTGTGTTCCTGCCTGGGGAATCTCTGAGAGTTGTTCCACATGCGCCAATCACCGTTTCAGCGCTGTCCTGAACGCATGGTTGACACGGGTCTGGTTCACCAAGCCTATTATAAGGGACGTTGCAATAGAATGGGACAATTTCCACAGCCTGCCTCTTCTCGAGGGGGTCCCACGGTAATTCAGAGCCAACACAAGAGGGGTGTCTCCAATTGTATCTCTTTGTGGACCTAAGTGGAAAATTGATACTGGCCGTGGATATATATCAGAGACAACTGCCTCCACACTCTTCCCCAGAGCAGACAAGTGGGGTCTTTACTCTAACTGAGATTGTCCGGGAATAGAGTCGCATTCAAAGAGCTGACCCTCCCTCAGTACCACCCCTCCCACAGTGTGACCCTCCCTCGGTACCACCCCTCCCACAGTGTGACCCTCCCTCGGCACTACCCCTCCCACAGTGTGACCTTCCCTCGTCACTGCCCCTCCCACAGTGTGACCCTCCCTCGGTACCACCCCTCCCAGTGTGACCCTCCCTCGGTAGCACCCCTCCCACAGTGCGACCCTCCCTCGGTAGCACCCCTCCCACAGTGTGACCCTCCCTCGGTACCACCCCTCCCACAGTGTGACCCTCCCTCGGTACCATCCCTCCCACAGTGTGACTCTCCCTCGGTAGCACCCCTCCCAGTGTGACCCTCCCTCAACACCACCCCTCCCACAGTGTGACCCTCCCTCAGTACCACCCCTCCCACAGTGTGACTCTCCCTCAACACCACCCCTCCCACAGTGTGACCCTCCCTCAGTACCAGCCTTTCCCTCAGCACTGCCCCCCCCTCCCCCTGAGGCAGCTGTGAACAGGAGAGTGGGTGGGTGGGTGGGCAGGGACGGCAACATTACAGGAGACCTGTGTGGTGATGCAGAGAGAGGGGTTCAGCAACACCCCCACCCAGGGCCACTCACCGTGCAGGTGACGGACTTGGCCGTGCTGGACTTCTGAAAGCGCAGCTGGAACTGGTACGGTCCCGGGTAGTTTGTGGTGGCCAGGACAGTGGAGGAGAGGGCAGCAGCAGGAACATCCATTGGCAGCCCCCCCTGGGGGGAGGAGGAAGAGGAGGCCACCAGGGACGGATCCAGCAGACTGTTTTCCACGTTCTCCACACTCAGTAGAGAGTCTTCAAGTTCCATGTTACCCAGGGTCGGCTGGAGAGAGGACACACGTGAAGATCAGCTCCAGTCCAATTCCTTACCCCAAGAAAAGACCTAATCCCCCCCAACATGGACCCCTGTCTGTCCCCTCAAAACAGAACCCACATCTCCTCACACAGTTTAACCCTTCCCTTAACCCAAAACCACCCAATATAGACCATGCCTCCCCCCCATTTGTTCCACCCCAAAATAGATGCCACGTTGCCCCCCGCCGCCAAACACAGTTCTACCGCCGTACCCCTCCCCTCCCTACACACACACACTCACCCACATTGGCATCCTCTCCTCCAGCTCTCCGGGTACATGAAGCCTGGGGGGAAAGAGAGACGTGGACATGCTGACTGTTCGATTCGTGCCACAGTCGGTAAATCGCAGTGGGTGGGGGTCTGCGGCCGGTCCCCTGGGCTCAGTCAGTGACCCCTATCAGCCCCGGGGTGCTGGGCGTTGAATCCCCTACCTCCCCGCCACTCCTGGGTCTGGGGTGAGATCAGTGTCACGGGGAGAGTGCATTTTGCAATACTTGGAGGGCCACAGGGCTCGGATACGGACCCCTGCCTCACCATTTGGCTGTGTCCCAGCTTTAAGCTTCTACTCCCCAGCCTCTCTCCACCTCCGTACTCTTTGCAGGCTGAGTCGGTGATGAAGAGGGCAAGCTCAATGATAGCATTCATTTCAAAAGGACTGGAACACAAATGTGAGGATCTTATGCTAACCGTTTATAAGAATGGCCCAGGAATGTGGGGGGGTTTCGATGGCACGGGATCTGTAATCACTGGAGCTTAGTAGAATAAGCGGCGGGTGGTCTCATTGAAATCTATCGAATAGTGAAAGACCTGGATAAAGTGAAGATGTTTCCTACAGTGGTTAAGCCCAGCTCAGAATAGAAAGACATCCCTTTAGGACAGAGATGAGGAGGAATTTCTTTAGCCAGAGGGAGGAGGAGCAGTGGAGGCAAGTCACTTGGTATAATTAAAGTGGAAGTTGTCAGGTTCTTGATTAGTCAGGGAATCAAATATTGTGGGGAAAGCAGGAGAATACGTTGAGGGCAATAATACATCAGCTGTGACTAAATGACGGAGCAGTCTCAATGAGCTCAATGGCCTAATTCCATCCCTACGTCTTATGGTGTGATGCTTTACGCCTCAGTATGGAGGATTTGCAGTCAGTGTTCTGGGTTGTGCGATGGGTGCCTTTTATCGGGCCAGGACTGTGTGCGTGGTTGGAGGGCTGAACTGTCACCGCTGGGAAAACCACGCCCTTCGGTCAGAGACTCACGATTCCCATAGCTGGCGAAAAGTCTCCTGGCTCAGTGGCTCTTCCAGCTGACTTTCCGACATGGCGACGAGATGTCAGTGGAGTCTTCTCGCAGGATCGGCAGGATTGTCGCAGCTGGGAGGACAGAGAGAGAGAGAGAGAGATTAAAGTTAGAGGTGTCTTCCAGACCTAGAAAAAGTGTAGGAGGAGCCTGATTCTGCCCCAGACCGGGCCAGCTAGAGGTTAACCTGGGGTGGGTGTGATGGGACAAGGAAACCTGAACCTGTTTTGTACCCTGGGAAGAGCAAAGGGAAACTGTGCCCCTAACATGTTGCTGTTCCCTTCTCTCTCGTGGAGTCTGTCACCAGTGGTACACTTCATCGTGTGCAAGGACTGTGCTGGCAAATAGCATCAACGTAATATTCCCACAACTTACCAACCATAACCCATTTGTCTTTGGAGCACCCGGAGGACACCCACACAGTTATGCGGGGAAGGTACAAGCTCCTTGTAAAGAGCGGTGGGAATTTGACCCGGGTCAATGTGCGGTGAACTCTGCTTTGCACTGCCCTGGGAGACAGAAACAACAAATGGGCTCCATCCTGCGGCTAACACACTGCTCTTTCCTTAAGCCCGTTTTCGTTACTTCCTTCAGCATCTGTCAGAACATGATTTACACCGTTTCTAGCTTCATTCTTTTGCTAACCCGTCTACTTAAACTCCCAGATAGGGATAATGAGTAAGAAAGTAAGAGAATGTTTGGATTCTGAGGCCCTAGATCAAACTCAAAGCTGGGGAACCCTTTGCCAAATCCTGCGTGGAACTCTCTGTAAACAGCTACAGCCGCAGGTTGGCACTACAGTATTGTGTGAAAGTCTTTGGCACATATACTATATATAGCTAGGGTGCTTAAGATGCTTGCACAGTACTGAAGGAATTTGACATATTGCACTGTACTGCTGCTGCAAAAAACAAACAAATTTCATGACATATGTGAGTGATTATAGACCTGATTCTGAGATGGGTCTCTATTGTGGACTGAGAGTGGGAAGTGGGCAGCGAGAGGGGAATACAGAGGCATGCAAAAGTCTGGGCACCCCGGTCAAAATTTCTGTTACTGTGAATAGCTAAGCGAGTAAAAGATGAACTGATTTCCAAAAGGCATAAAGTTAAAGATGACACATTTCTTTAATATTTTAAGCAAGAAAACTTTTTTTATTTCCATCTTTTCCAGTTTCAAAATAACAAAAAAGGAAAAGGGCTCTAAGCAAAAGTTTGGGCACCCTGCATGGTCAGTACTCAGTAACACCCCCTTTGGCAAATATCACAGCTTGTAAACGCTTTCTGTAGCCAGCTGAGAGTCTTTCAATTCTTGTTTGGGGGATTTTCGCCCATTCTTCCTTGCAAAAGGCTTCTAGTTCTGTGAGGTTCTTGGGCCGTCTTGCATGCACTGCTCTTTTGAGGTCTATCCACAGATTTTTGATGATGTTTAGGTCAGGGAACTGTGAGGGCCATGGCAAAACCTTCAGCTTGCACCACTTGTGGTAGCCCATTGTGGATTTTGAGGTGTGTTTAGGATCATTATCCCGTTGTAGAAGCCATCCTCTTTTCAGCTTCAATTTTTTTTTTCCACAGACGGTGTGATGTTTGCTTCCAGAATTTGCTGGTATTTAATTGAATTCATTCTTCCCTCTACCAGTAAATGTTCCCCGTGCCACTGGCTGGAACACAAGCCCAAAGCATGATCGATCCACCCCTGTGCTTAACAATTGGAGACGGGTTCTTTTCATGAAATTCTGCATGCTTTTTTCTCCAAACATACCTTTGCTCATTGTGGCCAAAAAGTTCTATTTTAACTTCATCAGTCCACAGGACTTGTTTCCAAAATGCATCAGGCTTGTTTAGATGTTCCTTTGAACCTTTTGAATAGAACTTTTTGGCCGCAATCAGCAAAACTGTGTGCAGAATTTTGTTAAATCTAACCTATTTTAAAAAAATTATTTACTTTTTCAACAATTTTTACATTATTCTTAGATTACAATACAATCCTTGGGACAATGTAGCGGTACCTTCACTCTGTGTCTAACCCCGGGTGTGTGTGATGTGACAGTGTGGAGGGAGGGTCACTCTGTGTCTGACCCCGGGAGTGTGTGATGAGACGGTGTGGAGGGAGCTTCACTCTGTGTCTGACCCTGGGAGTGTTTGATGGGACAATGTAGAGGGAGGGTCACTCTGTATCTGACCCCGGGAGTGTATGATGGGACGGTGTGGAGGGAGCTTCACTCTGTGTCTGACCCCGGGAGTGCGTGATGGGACAATGTGGAGGGAGCTTCACTCTGTGTCTGACCCTGGGAATGTATGATGGGACAGTGTGGAGGGAGCTTCACTCTGTGTCTGACCCCGGGGGTGTGTGATGGGATGGTATGGAGGGAGCTTCACTCTGTGTCTGACCCCAGGAGTGTGTGATGGGACGGTGTGGAGGGAGTTTCAGTTTCTGTCTGACCCTGGGAGTGTGTGATGGGACAGTGTGGAGGGAGTTTCACTCTGTGTCTGACCCCGGGAGTGTGTGATGGGACGGTGTGGAGGGAGCTTCACTCTGTGTCTGACCCTGGGAGTGTGTGATGGGACAGTGTGGAGGGAGTTTCACTCTGTGTCTGACCCCGGGAGTGTGTGATGGGACGGTGTGGAGGGAGCTTCACTCTGTGTCTGACCCTGGGAGTGTGTGATGGGACGGTGTGGAGGGAGTTTCAGTTTGTGTCTGACCCTGGGAGTGTGTGATGGGACAGTGTGGAGGGAGTTTCACTCTGTGTCTGACCCCGGGAGTGTGTGATGGGACAGTGTGGAGGGAGATTCACTCTGTCTGACCCCGGGAGTGTGTGATGGGACAGTGTGGAGGGAGGGTCACTCTGTGTCTGACCCCGGGAGTGTGTGATGGGACAGTGTGGAGGGAGCTTCACTCTGTCTGACCCCGGGAGTGTGTGATGGGACGGTGTGGAGGGAGCTTCATTCTGTGTCTGACCCCGGGAGTGTGTGATCGGACAGTGTGGAGGGAGCTTCACTCTGTGTCTGACCCCGGGAGTGCGTGATCGGACAGTGTGGAGGGAGCTTCACACTGTCTGACCCCGGGAGTGTGTGATTGGACAGTGTGGAGGGAGCTTCACTCTGTGTCTGACCCCGGGGGTGTGTGATGGGATGGTGTGGAGGGAGCTTCACTCTGTGTCTGACCCCAGGAGTGTGTGATGGGACGGTGTGGAGGGAGTTTCAGTTTGTGTCTGACCCCAGGAGTGTGTGATGGGACGGTGTGGAGGGAGTTTCAGTTTGCGTCTGACCCTGGGAGTGTGTGATGGGACGGTGTGGAGGGAGTTTCAGTTTGCGTCTGACCCTGGGAGTGTGTGATGGGACAGTGTGGAGGGAGCTTCTCTCTGTGTCTGACCCCGGGAGTGTGTGATGGGACAGTGTGGAGGGAGCTCCACTCTCTGTCTGACCCCGGAAGTGTGTGATGGGATGGTGTGGAGGGAGCTTCACTCTGTGTCTGACCCCAGGAGTGTGTGATGGGACGGTGTGGAGGGAGTTTCAGTTTGTGTCTGACCCTGGGAGTGTGTGATGGGACGGTGTGGAGGGAGATTCACTCTGTGTGACCCCGGGAGTGTGTGATCAGACAGTGTGGAGGGAGCTTCACTCTGTGTCTGACCCCGGGAGTGAGTGATGGGACAGTGTGGAGGGAGCTTCACTCTGTGTGACCCCGGGAGTGTGTGATCGGACAGTGTGGAGGGAGCTTCACTCTGTGTCTGACCCCGGGAGTGTGTGATGGGACAGTGTGGAGGGAGCTTCACTCTGTGTGACCCCGGGAGTGTGTGATGGGACAGTGTGGAGGGAGATTCACTCTGTGTCTGACCCTGGGAGTGTGTGATGGGACAGTGTGGAGGGAGCTTCACTCTGTGTCTGACCCCGGGAGTGAGTGATGGGACAGTGTGGAGGGAGCTTCACTCTGTGTGACCCCGGGAGTGTGTGATCGGACAGTGTGGAGGGAGCTTCACTCTGTGTCTGACCCCGGGAGTGTGTGATGGGACAGTGTGGAGGGAGCTTCACTCTGTGTGACCCCGGGAGTGTGTGATGGGACAGTGTGGAGGGAGCTTCACTCTGTCTGACCCCGGGAGTGTGTGATGGGACGGTGTGGAGGGAGCTTCATTCTGTGTCTGACCCCGGGAGTGTGTGATCGGACAGTGTGGAGGGAGCTTCACTCTGTGTCTGACCCCGGGAGTGCGTGATCGGACAGTGTGGAGGGAGCTTCACACTGTCTGACCCCGGGAGTGTGTGATGGGACAGTGTGGAGGGAGCTTCACTCTGTGTCTGACCCCGGGAGTGTGTGATGGGACAGTGTGGAGGGAGCTTCACTCTGTGTCTGACCCCGGGAGTGTGTGATGGGACAGTGTGGAGGGAGCTTCACTCTGTGTCTGACCCCGGGAGTGTGTGATCGGACAGTGTGGAGGGAGCTTCACTCTGTGTCTGACCCCGGGAGTGCGTGATCGGACAGTGTGGAGGGAGCTTCACACTGTCTGACCCCGGGAGTGTGTGATGGGACAGTGTGGAGGGAGCTTCACTCTGTGTCTGACCCCGGGAGTGTGTGATGGGACAGTGTGGAGGGAGCTTCACTCTGTGTCTGACCCCGGGAGTGTGTGATGGGACAGTGTGGAGGGAGCTTCACTCTGTGTGACCCCGGGAGTGTGTGATGGGACAGTGTGGAGGGAGCTTCACTCTGTGTGACCCCGGGAGTGCGTGATGGGACAGTGTGGAGGGAGCTTCACTCTGTGTGACCCCGGGAGTGTGTGATGGAAGTTTCACTCTGTTCTTTGCTTGTACCCAGCTGAAGGGTCTCGACCCAAAACGTCATCGATGCCGAGTTCCCCAGCATTTTGTGTATGCATTACCAGCTTACACTTGATTGGTTGAGGGCTATGCCCCGCCCCCCCCATTGACATCATGAGCAACGATGTCACCCGACACAAACAAAAACAATGCAGGGAGCGGGTAATTGACTTCTGGAGAAAGTTGCCAAGCTCTGGAGAAAGGAGAGGGACAACTTGGGAAATGCAAACAGTAAAAATCCCGCCGACATAGAATACTACATAAAGTGAATGGAAAAGTGAGCTGATACATTTGATAATTACGGGCTACAATGACACCCCCCCCATACCTGCAGAGTGGTGTGGTTCGGGCAATGCCACCACCCCCCGCGGGGAAGGGGGGGATTTCGTCGAGAGAGAAAAAACGAACGTACAAAAACCGAATGGCGCTTGTCACCCGTCAAAACTTGTATTTCAAACACGGGAGCTGGGGGAAGGGGAGAGCTGACAAACCGCCTGGTGACGGCGGACCTGCATCGACTCCCGATTCCGTTCGCTCCCCCCCCCCACTTCCTCCCGGAGTGCCGGTGCCCGGCCGCGTGTTTTTTCCTCTATGAATGGGGTGAATTCCCGCCGGAACAACCCCTCCCCCCCACCATTCACGCTCCGGCCTGACACCGGATGGCCGTCCCCACCTCCCCGATTCGGCTGCTCCCCATTCACCGGCCCCCGCCCCCCCCCAACTTTCCCGGGCACCCGGAGGATCTGAGTTCGCGCGGGCCGCCGCTCTCGCCGGGTCCCGCGCTTGCTCACTCGCGCGCCCCGGGGTATGGATCCGGTTCCCGGCCGCGCCTCTCGGCCCGGGGCTCGGCAGCTGCCCCGCTCTCACCGTGCCTGCCGCCGCCGCCTCGTTCTCTCCTCTGCCGGGGGAAACCCCCTGATCCCAGGCTCCCCCGCGCGCTCCCGCCGCCCCCGACCGCGGCGCCGCTCGGCCGCTCCGGGTACTGCAGCCGCGGCCCCCCCACGCCCCCCCCGATCCCAGGCTCCCCCCGACCGCGGCGCCGCTCGGCCGCTCCGGGTACTGCAGCCGCGGCCCCCCCACGCCCCCCCGATCCCAGGCTCCCCCCCACCGCCGCCCCCGACCGCGGCGCCGCTCGGCCGCTCCGGGTACTGCAGCCGCGGCCCCCCCACGACCCCCCCCGATCCCAGGCTCCCCCGACTGCGGCGCCGCTCGGCCGCTCCTGGTACTGCAGCCGCGGCCCCCCCACGCCCCCCCCGATCCCAGGCTCTCCCGACTGCGGCGCCGCTCGGCCGCTCCGGGTACTGCAGCCGCGGCCCCCCCACGACCCCCCCCGATCCCAGGCTCCCCCGACTGCGGCGCCGCTCGGCCGCTCCGGGTACTGCAGCCGCGGCCCGCCCACGCCCCCCCCCGATCCCAGGCTCCCCCCGACCGCGGCGCCGCTCGGCCGCTCCGGGTACTGCAGCCGCGGCCCCCCCACGCCCCCCCCCGATCCCAGGCTCCCCCCGACCGCGGCGCCGCTCGGCCGCTCCGGGTACTGCAGCCGCGGCCCCCCCACGACCCCCCCCGATCCCAGGCTCCCCCGACTGCGGCGCCGCTCGGCCGCTCCTGGTACTGCAGCCGCGGCCCCCCCCACGACCCCCCCCCGATCCCAGGCTCTCCCGACTGCGGCGCCGCTCGGCCGCTCCGGGTACTGCAGCCGCGGCCCCCCCACGCCCCCCCCGATCCCAGGCTTCCCCCCCCGCCGCCCCCGACTGCGGCGCCGCTCGGCCGCTCCGGGTACTGCAGAAGAAAAAGGCCTACAGTAAAAGCTCTTATCAATAAATAAATAGCGCAAAAAACAAATAATGAGGTGTCCCATATCCCTCTAACTTACCCTGTCCAAGTGTCTTTTAAAATCATTATTCTACCCTCTCCTCTGGAGGCTTGCCCCACACACCAACCACCCTCCAGACAAACTTGTCCCTGTCCACACATTTTAATTCCACATCCCATTCCCATTCTGACATGTCTATCCACGGCCTCCTCTACTGTAAAGATGAAGCCACACTCATGTTGGAGGAACAACACCTTATATTCCGTCTGCGTAGCCTCCAACCTGATGGCATGAACATTGACTTCTCTAACTTCCGCTAAGGCCCCACCTCCCCCTCGTACCCCATCTGTTACTTATTTTTATACACACATTCTTTCTCTCTCTCTCCTTTTTCTCCCTCTGTCCCTCTGAATATACCCCTTGCCCATCCTCTGGGTCACCCCGCGCCGTCTTTCTTCTCGGACCTCCTGTCACATGATCCTCTCGTATCCCTTTTGCCAATCACCTGTCCAGCTCTTGGCTCCATCCCTCCTGCTCCTGTCTTCTCCTATTATTTTGGATCTCCCCCTCCCCCTCCAACTTTCAAATCCCTTACTCATTCTTCCTTCAGTTAGTCCTGACAAAGGGTCTCAGCCTGAAACGTCGACTGCACCTCTTCCTAGAGATGCTGCCTGGCCTGCTGCGTTCACCAGCAACTTTTATGTGTGTTGCTTGAATTTCTGGCATCTGCAGAATTCCTGTTGTTTGTCCCTAAGTTTAGAGGAATGGGGGGTGGAATCTCATTGAAACATATCGAACATTGGAAGGCCTAGTTGGAGTGGACGTGGGGGGGGGATATTTCCTGCAGTGGGGGATTCTAAGACCAGAGGGCACAGCCTCAGAATAAAAGAATATCCATTTAGAACAGAGATGAGGAGGGATATCTTTAGCCAGAGGGTAGTAAATCTGTGGAACATTGTCATGGTCAGCTTTAGAGGCCAAGTCATTTATTTTTAAATTGGAGTTTTATAGGTTTTTGATTCGTAGGGTGCCGAAGATTGCAGGAGTTCAGCAGGAAAATGAGTTTGGGAGGGAAAATAAATCAGCCATGATGGGACGGTGGGGCAGACTCGATGGGCTGAATGGCCTAATTCTTCTCGAAGATCTCATAGAAAGATTACAGTTCTACAGTTTGATATTGTGTTGAACTTGATGTCCATTTATACAAAATCTCCGCCTCCTGTGCATCATCCAGATCCCTCCAATCCCTTTACATGCCTGTGTTGTTCGAAAAGCCTCTTGGTAACCCATTCCAGTCACCTACCAATGCCCTTGAAAGGAAAATCCTACTAAAGTAGTGGATACAGCCCAGTCTGTAACCGATAAAGCCCTCCCCACCATTGAGCACATCTATACTGGGCAGCAGCATCCATCATCAGGGACCCCCCACCATCCAGGACATGCTCTCTTCTTGCTGCTGCCATCAGGAAGAAGGTACAGGAGCCTCAGGACTCACACCACCAAATTCAGGAACGGTTATTACCCCTCAATCATCAGACTCCTGAACCAAAGGGGATAACTTCACTCAGCTTCACCACAACCAGTGGACTCACTTTCTAGGACTCTTCATCTCATGTTCTCAATATGTATTTATTATTACTATTTCTTTCTTGTATTTGCAGTTTGTTATCCTTTGCAGAGAAGTTGAACGCCCAAGTTGCTGTGGTCTTTCATAGATTCTATTATGGTTCTTACTCTATTTTGGATTTGTTGGGTCTGGACACTAGAAAATTAATCTCAGGGTTGTATATGGTGACATGTATGTACTTTGTTAATAAATTTACTTTGAACTTTAAACTTCCTCCCACTAACTTTAAAAATATGTCCTCGTATTGGACGAATCTACCCTGGGGAATGCTTCTTCTAATTTTAAAAACCACCATCATGTTTCCCTTGGTCTCTGTCACTCCAGGGAGAACCTCCCACTCTCACTAGCATTGTGTCATGCTTTACAGTGACAGCAATCAAAATAAATCAGGGTTCAATTCCTGCTGCTGTCTGTGACTGCGTGGGCTTCCTCTGACGTGGCAGCCTTGGACAATCTAACACCAAGTCAAGTGATTCACCTTCCCTGATGCACCAGTGTTGAAATCAAGGGGTGCTGACGTGTTGACTGCCCACCCTGGGGTGCCTGTGAGGAGGTAGTGGTGTGAACTGCTGCAGTCCACACTGTGTCATAGACAGTGTCCACAGCCCCACCTGCCACAGCAGAGCAGAGATGGGAAGTAGTTACTGCCCCCTCTTTACTGAATGCACATACCCCACCCTAGCGAGGATCAGTGGGTATGGGGAGTACCCTCCCCAGTGAGAATCTGTGAGTAAGGACGGGCCCCTCCCCAGTGAGGGTCTGTGGGTATGGGGAGACCCCTCCCCAGCAAGGATCATGTGTAAGGGTGGACCCACTCCAGTGAGGGTCCATGGTATGGGTAGATCCCTCCCTAGCGAGGGTAGGAGGGAATTCAACTCAGTCTACAGGAGACCCCACCCCAGTGTGGGTTTGGGGGAAACTGCACCTCAGTGATGGCGTGGAGAGGAGGGGAGGGGAGGGTCCCACCCCGGCGAGGGTCCGTGGGGAGGAGGGGGGGGTCCCACCCCGGCGAGGGCCCTTGGGGAGGAGCGGGGGGTTGGTGCTCAGAAGGTTTGTATTTAAAACAAAACTGTACAATACAGTACAGGCCATTCAGCCCACAATGTTGTGCCAACCCGTTAACCGAACTCAGGATCAATCTAACCCTCCCCTCCCTCCCACATGGCACTCGATTTTTCTTTCATCCATCTGCCTAAAACTCTGGCTGTGGAGGGAAGAGGCTGGCCACGGGGAGTAGCTTCCCCACCCGGTAAAAAGCCCAGAGTTACTGAAACGCCAAAGACCTCGTCCCCGGGAGAGGAATGATCTTTGCCTGGATAGCATATGAAATCGTGTGGTGAGAACTGCAAGTCTGTGGAAGCAACAGGACCAATCAGCCGAACATCGTCAGGACCACTACCACTGGAAAATCCGGCCCAGGATAGACGACTGTGTGAGCTGCTGTCGCCGGCATTTGCCCCAGTCGGGGTGACGGGAGTTCGAGAAAGAATGTGTCTCTTAAATGTCTCTAAAATATCTGCCTCTGGCAGAGTGTTCCATCACCCATCGAAGGTCTTTGTCCGATGATGACAGGAAATCCGTGCGGGAGAGTTTTTATGAATGACAGGTTTGGACAGAGTGTTTGGGAGGGGTGTAAGAAGTTGGGATAGTGCTTGTCCGCCGTGTCCGATGATAACAGGAAATCTGTGCGGGAGAGTTTTTAAAGTAGAAAAGCTGTTGCACTGAGTTCCACTCTCTGGACCTCAGAAGGCTGGGTCCAGTGGTTCGAACAAGTGTCACAAGCTGGGGTCTACCGTGGCTGCAGTGGATGACCATGAAGTTTTCTGTGCCTTGTCATGCCCTATGCTCTCCATGGTATGTTGAAGAACTGCCTTCCTGGCTGCTGGAACTCAATGTAGATCTCATCTGCTCAGTCTGCTGGAGATGAGTTCACATGCTACGACAGGCATGTCCCTACCTCACTGAGGTATGAGGCCTGTGGTCTGCCCTCACCTGCTTTAGCTTTCCTGCTGAAGTGGTGGATCAGGGTGTGACCGCTGTCGTACGCAGACAGTTTCTTGGAGCCGCAGGTTAGAGCTGAGAGTCCAGTGGGGACCAAATGCGAGTGAGCTGTCCCAGAATGGATGAACAAGCCCCTTCACCAGAGGTGCTACCCCTCCCTGGATGCCCCATACACTCAGTATTTTCTGTGTAAAAATCTTTCTCTGACATTCTCCCATACTTTCCTCCAATCATCTTAAAATGAGTGTGTCTGTGTCTCTGTGTGTGGCCTCCAACGGTTGTGGAGAAACCATGGGTACTGCGCCTCTGGTGGCCACTGGTTTGTCGAGCAGGGTCGACGGTGGCCTTTGAGACCGATCCTGGAACGGCAGGCTCTGCCACAGTTGCTGCATGTGCGGGGTGTCGTGGAATTGTTGTCCACTGTGCTCTCCGTTTACTCTTCGCTCCTCAAACCGACTCAGGATCACTCTTTCACCTCGCTCTAGGAGTTGCTGAAGAGTACCTCGCCATTTGTTGTGGTCATCTGCTGTATCCTCCCAGCACTCTGTGTTGATTTTTAAGGCTTTCATGTCGTGCTTACAGAGGTCCTTGAAGCGAAGCTGTGGTCTACCAATGTTCCTCTTGCCTGTTGCTAGTTCTCCGTACAGGATGTCCTTTGGCAGTCTACCATCCTTCATATGACGGACATGGCCCAGCCAGTGCAGTCTGCATTGTCTTAAAAGCGTGAACATCGTGGGAAGTCCAGCGCGGGAGAGCACCTCAGAGTTTGGGACTTTGTCTCTCCAGGTGATGTCAAGGATGTGGCGAAGGCTGCGCAGGTGAAAACTATTGAGTTTCCTCTCCTGCTTGGAGTAGATGGTCCAAGTCTCGCTACCATACAGGAGGGTGCTGATAACGCATGCATTGTACATGGCAGTCTTGGTCTTTGTAGCGAGTTTCAGACTCCCAGACCTGCGAGGAGAGTCGAGCAAGGATCGATGCTGCTTTGCCGATACGCCTATTGATTTCAGCATCGAGGGAGAGAGTGTCGCTAGTGGTCGACCCCAAGTAGGTGAACTCGTGGACCACTTCTAGATCGTAATTGATTCGTGGGTGGCGTTGCAAAGGTATGGCCATTGTTCTGTTGTAGTATCTCCTTGTAAGGAGGTAGTCACAGCACCCTGTACTGACTTGGCAAACTGGTCATCCTTTTCTGACTGTTTCATCTCCGTTGTGTTGATGCGAGGTTTTCCAGTTTGTTTGGAGTGCTGGATTTTCTTCGGATGTAGTTTGATCTTGCAGCATATTAAAGCATGATCCATATCGCAGTCTGCACTGTGGTACGAGTGTCATAATGGTGGGGCGTGCTGGGAGCAGACCCAAATGCAAGACACAGACACTGAAGTACTAGGAACAAGACTCGGAGTGTCAACAAAGCAAAGGAAGTGGGGAAGAAAGGACGCTGGACATTGACACAGGCCCTGGACGAGACTAGGATGCAGGGCCTGGGCTAGGACAGGGACAAGAAACACGGAACCAGGACAAGGAACTAGGAACAAGGAGCCTGGACTAGGGACACTGGACTCCAGAACTAGAGCCTGGACAAGGACCCAGAACCTGGGTCTTGGTTGGGACTCAGAACTGGAACCTAGGTCTAGGCTCTTGGAAAGGACAAGATGTGGCTAAAGAACAGGACGTGGAACTCCTGCACAGGACGAGGCACATAGACAGGATGAGAACGCAAAGCCTTGACTTGGACAGGACGAGAACGCAAAGCCTTGACTTGGACAGGACGAGGTTCTTGGACGTGGCTTGGACAGAACAAGAGACTCCTGAACAGGACGAGGGAACTCCAGCACAGGACAAGGGACCTCCAGCCTTGACTGGGCTGGGCGAGGCACATGAACAAGATGAGAACGGAATGCAGAGCCTCGGTCAAGGGGGGAGGCGGGAACGCAGAGCCGGAATCCATACACAGAATGCTGAACACAACAAGACAGTTCTCAACACTAGGTAGCAGCAAACAGCCAGACCTACCTAGCAAAGGCATGGACACAGAGACAGTTCCTTATCTAGGCACAGCAAGACTCCGGTCTTGCTCCAGCAGTAGAACTTAACAGTGATACAGGCAAGGACGCAGGCGAGGTTGCAGCCAAGGCTTCAAGCAGAAGGTGAAGGGAACAATCCAGCAAATGAAGCTGAACCCAGGAGCTATTTATGTAGCCAGCCCAAAATCAGAATCACGTGCCTCAATTAAGGATAAGGGCAAACTGGAAAACCTGGAATACGGATCAATGAACCGGACCATGAACTGGAATGCGGACTTCTCGGACTGGACCATGACAATGAGCGGGTGATTAGTTGATGAAAGAGTGTCAGGTGATGATCATGTCTAGTTGGTGCAGTGTTTAGACCGTGGATGTCACCATGAGACCTGTACTGTGACTTTGTCTGAAAGCAGGAGTTAGTTACACACAGGCCATGATAGGAGCAGAACTCCAGGAGACGTTGTTCATTCTCATTTATTTTGCCAATTCCAAAGTGGCCAAGACAACACGGCCAGGAATTGTTATTGGCTCCCACTCTGGCATTGAAGTCACCAAGGAGAACGAGGTGCTCATCACTGGGAATATTCCTGACAACAGCTTCCAATTTGTCATAGACCACGTCTTTTGCCTCAGAGGTGGAGTTCAAGGTAGGGGCATACACACTGATGGGAGATACTGGGCCATGACTGGTGTGTAGGCGGAGAGTCATAATTCGTTCTGATCCATTTTCTGGTAGGTCCACCATTTGTAACAAGGAGTTCCGAACGGCAAAACCCACTCCATGCTTGTTGGGCTCATCTTGGTTCTTTCCCTGCCAGAAAAATGTGTAGTCCGTTTCCTTCCATGTACCTGAATCTGCCAAACGCGTTTCTTGTGGGGTAGCTATTATCTACCTTGAACCTTTGTAGCTCATTGGTAAATGGCTACTGTTTTTCGTGCATCTTTGATATCCTGGTCAAGTCCAGTCATCATTGTGTGGACATTCCAACATCCCAACTTGAGGGGTGTTGTCTTATTTGATTTGTTTTCTTTCTAGTCTGGTGCAGTAGTTACCGTCAGCTCTTTGTGGGATAATCCATTATCCGCATGCACCCAATGAGGAAGACTGACTGTGGCGGGACAGCACCATATTGACTAGGGGCTGCCCGGCTTGAGGTGGGCCGTAGCTGTCCGGTGAAACGCGATGGTCCCTCCCGCTGTCGGAAGCAACCCCTGGCGCCGTGCCCTACGCCAATCAAGCATTATGACTTATAACCGGTAACTGCTGCTTCCCGTGTTTGTCCGACGCTATAAAGTGAAGCTGGAGTGGCCTCTCCAGGGCCCAAGCCAGGGCAGAGTTGATACGGAGATCCATCTGTTGCCCATGCAGTGGGACCCACCTCTCCATGCTGATGACGGGTCCAAAGGAACGACGGAAGTCGATACAGTTTGGTGCCAGCAGCATCGCAGGAGTTGCCGTGCCGGTGCTGGGTACACTGGTCAGCCGCCCACGGGACTCCGACTCAGGATTCTTCCTCAGGGTTTACTCCCAAAGCCTTTCCAGTGAGCGGGTATAGCCGCAAGGCAGCGGAGGTTTGAAATCGGAGTTTTCCCTCTCCTAGCTGAGCTACCATCCCTGGTTAACGAGCCCCATCTGCCCGGAGCGACTGGTTTTAAGGTGCCAGTGGCCCGCCTTTGCCCCTTCTCCTGTCAGTGAGAACAGCTCCGCCGGGCATAAGAACGATGCCACACGTGAAGGCCAGGAGATGGACTTGGTTGTCAGAGGCTGTTTGAGATGCACCTCATGAGAAGCATCCATTTAGCAGTGGGAGCTCGTCCCCACTACCACCCATCGACTATGACTACCTTTGGAGCCATGCTGCTTTGAGCGTGGCAATACTTGCGGGCTGCCCCCCTCCTTGGACTGTGTTGGTTGTTGACGCAAACAATGCATTTCACTGTAAGTTTCGATGTATATTGTGACAGCTAAAGCTGATCTAATCTTTAAATACGTTTAATTTAATGCAGGACATGGATTTGTTGGCAATCCGCATACCTGCTAGCACATTGCTTCTGCGAACAATCCTGTATCTATATTATGTGGACACAGCATGGCTGGTGCTTCATTCAGATCAGTGATAAGTAAAGGGCACTCGTGTCAGTGAGGGGAGGCCCTGTACTCCACAATTAAGGTCATCTATTTATCACAGTACATCAAAGCATAAACACAGGAGATTCTGCACATGCTGGAAATCCAGGGTAACACAACCAAAATGCTGGAGGAACTCAGCAGATCAAAGTTCAAAGTAAATTTATCATCAAAGTACATATAAGCCACCATGTAGAACCCTGAGATTCATTTTCTTGTGGGCATTAAGAAAGAAACACATTAGAATTAATCAAAAACTACACACAAAGACTGACAAAGTCTTGGAGATTGATAACTTGGCTGAGTGGTGTAATAACAACAACCTCTCACTCAATGTCAATATGAGCAGGGAACTGATTGTAGACTTACAATCTATAATCTGTGTTGGTTGTAGCAGAGCCTGGAATGGAAACACCAATGCCCTGAAGTGTAAAGATGGATGGAAAGTAGTGGCTTCAGCTCAGTCCAACATGGGAGAACTCCTCCCTGCCGTGGAGCACAGCCCCAACCACTCAGGATAGTCTCCACTGTGAGTCTATAGAAATCTGTCAAAGTTTTAAATCTGCTTAAACTTCCAAGAGAATAGAGGGACTGTCATGCCTTCTGTTTAATGGCATGTACACACTGGAGCCAGGGGAGGTCCTTTGAAATGATAATGCCAAGGACCCTCTCCACCGCCAATCCCTAATGAGGATCTCTCGTTTCCTCCTCCTGTAGTCAACAATCAGCTCCTTCGTTTTGCTGACATTGAGTGGGAGTTTGGAGGAGTCAGATAGCATCTATGGAAAGGAATAAAGTCGGTGTTTTGAGCCAAGATGGATCCCATTCGGATGAAGGATTTTGGCCCAAGATGTCAGCTGTTTATTCCTCCCCATTATCACTGCCTGACATGCTGAGTTCCTCCATCATTTTGTGTGTGCTAAATGGAACCATACTGTGAAATGTATCATTTCCATTAACAACCAACATGGCCTCAGGATGTGCTGGGGGCAGCCCACGAGAGTCACCTCACGTTCCAGCACCAACAGAGCAGGCCTACAATACTCAGCAGAACAAACAGTACCCTTTCCTCCCAACCACCCGCCTACGTACACACACGGATGTGACTCCCACCACACAGCAGGGTTACCTCCTGGACTTACAGACGTCAGGCCTCCATTCTCCAGAAACGCCAACCGAGGGGCTTTCATCATTAGGTCCCGATGTCCAGACATACCGGCTTTAGCCCTTGATCTTCAGTATTGACCCCGGTCTCGACGGCCACAGGACCTCAAACCCCAGGACTTGATCTTCAGACTTGCAAGGACTCCAGTTCCAGGACATGTCAACCTGGGGGTAGGATGCAGGGCGTGGATTTGCTGGTCCTCGTGCCTCTTGCCCATGTGGACATCCACCCCTGGGACCAGCCGACCTGGGTGGTTACTGCCGATCTCGTGGTCTGGTGAAGCCTTTGATGGTCAAACCCTAGAACCATCTCCTTCTTGACCAGGGCCTTGGTCATTCTGTGCAGGCCACAGACGCAGCAATCAATGATGTTTCTCTGCACAGACGTTACTCCTGGTGCAGGCCCTGCTGCCCCGTCCAGCTCAATAGAATGTCCTCGGGTAAAGGTGTGGACCCATCCTTCGCCGTACGGGAGACAGGTGGAACCTTGGTGCGTAGTGTTTGTGTACAAGGTCAGACTCGATGCAGATTCACCTCTCACTCATTATCCGTTCTCTCTCTGCTCCATCCTGTCTGCTTTCCCCCTCTGATACAGACTCATTTCTGACACCGATCGCAGGCACAGTCTTCCACAAGGAGCGCTGCCACGAGAAAGCCGCGTCCAAAATCAAGGACCCCCACCGCCCCGCCCCTGCCTTCTTCTCACTTCTACCGTCAGGAAAGAGGTACAGGAGCCTTAGGTCCCACACCAGCAGCTTCAGGAACAGCAATCACCCTGCAACCATCCGGCTCCTGAACCGATTCCACAACCTATGAACTCATTGTCACAAACTCCCTACAACTCAAGTTCTCAGTATTTTTATATTTGCACAATTTGTCATTTTGCACATTGGTTGTTTGTCAGTCTATGTTTATGTACAGTTTTGTAAATTCTATTGTATTTCTTTATTTCTCCTGTGAGTAAACAAATCTCAGGGTAGAGTATATGATAGTTTGATAATAGATTTACTTTGAACTTTTCAGGTGCATCTGAATGCAGGAATATTAATTCAGATAGGGTTTAGACGCTGAGGTGAGTGCACTTAGAAATCTTCAAGCCCCATTCCTGATAAAAGATGCCAAAAATATAAACCTTTCACATCCCACGAATACTGTACCAACCAAGGACCCTTGCTGGGGTGGGGCCTCCTTTTCCCACAGCCCCTCTCTGGGGTGGGGCCCAATGTATCCACACACAAAGTGCCTTTGTTGGTTTAACTATTGCCCCCTCTCTGGAGATTTCACAGCACCTCTGTGGGTAAGACAGGGGACACACACCAGACCTTATAGAGGGATCAGCAGTAGAAGGAATGAGCAACTTCAGGTTCCTGGTTTTCAACATCTCTGAGGATCTAACCTGGACCTGACATATCGATACAGCTATAAATAAGGCACGACAGCAGCTATATTTCATTAGGGGTTTGAAGAGATTTGATTTGTCACCTAAAACACTCGCAAATTTCTACAGATGTATTGTGGAGAGCGTTCTGACTGGCTGCATCACTGTCTGGTATCGGGTGGGGACGGGCTACTGCACAGGATCAGAATAAGCTGAAGAGAGTTGTAAACTCAATTAGCTCCATCATGGGCACCAGGACATCTTCAAGGAGCGGTGCCTCAAAAAGGCAGCATCCATCATTAAGGACCCATCACGCAGGGCATGCCCCCTTCTCATTGTTCAGGGAGGAGGTACAGGAGCCTGAAGACAGACACTCAGCGATTTAGCAACGGCTTCTTCCCCATTACCATCGGATTTCTGAATGGACATTGAACCCATGAACACTGCCTCACTAAGTTTTCATTTCTATTTTTGCACTACTTAATTTACCTTAATTATTTTATGTGGGTACATATGTGTGTGTGTGTAACACCCTGGGAAAGATTTCACTGCTAACATAATGGTCTTTCTGTAGAAGCAGAGTTTGGGTTATAGTTAGCGATGACGGGTGCTTTGGAATGTGAGTCGCCCAAAGAAGGGAATGTGTTTTCGTGTTGTGTGCCGGATACCGAGGTGATCCGAGTCTTTTGTTCGGCAGAAGATGGAGAGAGAAAACGCCAGAAAGGGGAGGCCGTAGACACCAGGATGGAGTGGACTTGGAATGAGGCCAGGAGTCGACGAAGCCCGGGGAAATTGATGGAGGACCAATGGAACGGAAACGGTGAGCTCCAACTTGTGCACATTAGACTCTTTCATTAAAATGGGCCCTTTTCTTTTGGTTTTACTTTACTAACCCCTTAGTCAAATTAAGAATTATAAACCTAAATCGTTTAATTGCATGTGGTGTACTGTCTGTTATTTCGGGGCACTGATGTGTAACAGGGTAACAGATCACACAGCATCCATACAAACCGGAGGTTTTGCACCTCAATCTCATGTTTGGAGGAGCCAGAGATTGTCTTCCCCAGACTTACACAGCCGACAGAACCCAAGGGCTACATTTATACATATATACATATACATACATACACACATATATATATAAAATTTACAATTACTATAATTCAGTTTTTTTCCCAATTATTATGTATTGTGTTTGACTGCTGCCACAAAGGCAGCAAATTTTGTGACATTTGCCAGCAATATTAAACCCAGTTCTGGTTCTGATTCTGACATAAACACAAGGAATTCTGCAGATGCCGGAAATTCAAGCAACAGACATCAAAGTTGCTGGTGAACGCAGCAGGCCAGGCAGCATCTCTAGGAAGAGGTACAGTCGACGTTTTGGGCCAAGGCCTGAAATGTCGACTGTACCTCTTCCTAGAGATGCTGCCTGGCCTGCTGCGTTCACCAGCAACTTTGATGTCTGTTGTCTGATTCTGACGTGATGTGTTTCAGGTTTCTAGGTTCATAAGACATAGAACAGTAGAGCACAGTACCAACCCTACAGCCCAACAATGTTGTGCCAATCTTTTACCCCCTCCAAGTTTAACCCAACCATTCCTTCATAGCCCTCCATTTTTCTTTTATCCATCTGCCTATCGTAGAGTCCCTGATTTATCGGCCTTTGCGGCACAGGAGACCTTTCTGCCCAAGAAATCGATGCTAGCCATCAAGTACCTACTTACTCTAATCCCACCCTAGTCCCACTTTCATTTCCCTCCACGTTCCCATCAACTCCCTCCGGATTCTGTCACTCATTCGTACACTCGGGACACTTTACAACGTCCCCAGCCCGCACGTCTTTGGGATGTCGGAGGAAACTCACGTGGTCACAGGGCGACTGTGCAAACTCCACACGGACAGTGCTGAACCAGCATGGGGAACTCTCAGAGGAGATAACAGGCAGGATAGACAAAGAAGGGTCAGTGCAGGTTGCTTACTTGGATTTTCAGAAGAAATTTGACAAGGTGCTGCACATGAGGCTGCTAAACAAGATGAGAGCCCATGGTATTACAGGGAAGATATTAACACGGACAGAAGTTTGGCTGACTGGCAGGAGGCAGAGAATAGGAATACAGGGGCCCTTTTCTGGCTGCCGGTGACTAGTGGTGTTTTGCAGGGGTCAGTGTTGGGTCAACTTCTTTACACGTTATATGTTAATAATCCAGATGATGGAATCGATGGATTGGTGGCAAATTTACAGATGATACAAATATACGTGTAGGGGCAGGTAGTGTTGAGGAAGCAGGGAGTTTGCCGAAGGAACTGGATAGGTTGAGAGAATGGCCAAAGGGGTGGCAGATGGAATATAGTGTCAGGAAGCGAACGGTCATGCATTTAGTTAGGAGGAGTAAAGGTGTAGGCTATTTTCTAAATGGAGCAAATTCAGTCTCGTGCAGAATTCCCTAGAGTTTAACTTGCAGATTGAAATGGTTGTTAGGAAGGCAAATGCAATGTTAGCTTTTATTTTGAGAGGATTAGAATATAAAAGCAAGGATGTAATGCTGAGGCTTTATAAGGCAGTGGTGAGTATTGTGAGCAGTTTTGAGCCCCTTACCTAAGGAAGGATCTGCTGGCATAGGAGAGAGTCCAGAGGTGATTCACAAAAATAATCTGGGAATTGATATGAAATTTGATTTCTTTAAATGTGTTAATTTCTTCCCCTCCTTCTACCTCTCTTTTTCGACTCCCCATTTACCCTTTCTCATATCCTTACCTGCCCATCAGCTCCCTCTGGTGCCCCTCTTCCTTCCCTTTCTCCATGGTCCACTCTTCTCTCCTATCAGATTCCTTCTTCTTCAGCACATTACCTCTTCCACCTATCACCTCCCAGCTTCTCACTTCATTCCCCCTCCACCACCCAACCAGCTTCCACCTCACCTGCTTGTCCTCTTTCCCCACCCCCACCTTCTTATTCTGACTTCTTCCCCCCTAATTTTCAGTCCTGATGAAGGGTCTCGGCCTGAAACTTGTGGGCTGCCTTAATGACTATCGCCCGGTAGCACTCACATCGACAGTGATGAAATGCTTTGAGAGGTTGGTTATGACCAAACTGAACTCCTGCCTCAGCAAGGACCTGGAGCCATTACAATTTGCCTATCGCCACAATAGGTCAACGGCAGACACAATCTCCATGGCTCTCCACATGGCTTTAGACCACCTGGACAACACAAACACCTATGTCAGGATGCTGTTCATCGATAATAGCTCAGCATTTAACGCCATTATTCCCACAATCCTGATTGAGAAGTTGCAGAACCTGGACCTCTGTATCTCCATCTGCAATTAGATCCTTGACTTCCTAACCGGAAGACCACAATCTGTGCAGACTGGTTATAACATCTCCTCCTCGCTGACAATCAACACTGGCGCACCTCAGGGGTGTGTGCTTAGCCCACTGCTCTACTCTCTCTGGCTAGGTAGAGCTCAGAAATACCATCTATAAATTTGCTGATGATACAACCATTGTTGGTAGAATCTCAGGTGGTGACGAGAGGGCGTACAGAAGTGAGATATGCCAACTAGTGGAGTGGTGCCATAGCAACAACCTGGCACTCAACATCAGTAAGATGAAAGAGCTGATTGTGGACTTCAGGAAGGGTAAGACGAAGGAATACATACCAATCCTCATAGAGGGATCGGAAGTGGAGAGAGTGAGCAGCTTCAAGTTCCTGGGTGTCAAGACCTCTGAGGATCTAACCTGGTCCCAACATATCAAATGTAGTTATAAAGAAGGCAAGACAGCGGCTATACTTTATTAGGAGTTTGAAGAGATTTTGACATGTCAACAAATACACTCAAAAACTTTTTTAGTTGTACTGTGGAGAGCATTCTGACAGGCTGCATCACCATCTGATATGGAGGGGTTACTGCACAGGACTGAAAGAAGCTGCAGAAGGTTGTAAACCTAGTCAGCTCTATCTTGGGCACTAGCCTACAAAGTACCCAGGACACCTTCAGGGAGCGGTGTCTCAGAAAGGCAGCGTCCATTATTAAGGACCTCTTGCACCCAGGGCATGGCCTTTTCTCAGTGTTACCATCAAGTTGGAGATACAGAAGCCTGAAGGCACACACTCAGCGATTCAGGAACAGCTTCTTCCCCTCTGCCATCCAATTCCTAAATGGACATTGAGGCTTTGGACACAACCTCACTTTTTTTAATATACAGTATTTCTTCTTTTGCACATTAAAAAAAATCTATTCAATATACGTAATTGATTTACTTGTTTATTTATTATTTTTAAATTTCATTTATTTTTTCCTCTCTGCTAGATTATGTATTGCATTGAACTGCTGCTGCTAAGTTAACAAATTTCATGTCACATGTCGATGATAATAAACCTGATTCTGATTATGAACTTTGTCCGTCTATAGAAGCTGCCTGCCCTGCCGAGCCGCTCCACCTTTTTGTGTGTGTTGCTATGGAGGGAAGATGGTGTCAGTGGGCTGGGCCACAGGACGTGAGTCAGAGAGGAACTAGACATGCCGGCCCTGAGATGGGAAGGCAGAGAGTGAGGTCAGTGGAGGAGATCGAGCTGTGTCTGAAACCTAATGTGATTTTCTGTAATATAATAATATTATTTTAGACATTTTTGAAGGAAAGAATCTGATTTAGCGATGAAATTGCTGCTCTAAAGCAAACATAAATCCCTGCAAGAGGGATTTAATGCCTTCCAGTTGCTTCTAGCAAACGTTGGTGTACCCAGACCTGGAGCAGAGCGATCAGCAAATGCCCTACAGCTTGCTGCCCTGTCCCTGTCCACATTAATCATCCTACCTGCTCCTCACAGTCTTTGTTTCAGTCACACCATCCCTCTGCCCTCCCTCATTACCCCTCCTACAACACTTCACCAATATCTCATGGTCTCTGGGATTCTGCTAAGTGGGATTAGGCTTTAATGCTCCCAGGTAGCAAAGCCGATACCATAACACTTTACCGCCACAGTAACCGGGTTCAGATTCCCCCGCTGTCTGTAAAGGAGTTTGTACACTCCCACTGTGACCACTGAGCTTTCAAAAACGTACGGGTTAGCCGTCATCGTCATAACATGCCGTGTTGTATGACGTAGGCAATCATGGTCTTTCCATAACCCTGACCACTCTTGGCAAATTCTTCTTCTGGCCAGTGTCTTTACAAGACCGGTGACCCCAGCCATTACCAATACTCTTCAGAGGTTGTCTGCCTGATGTCAGTGGTTGCATAATTAGGACTTGTGATATGCACCACTGACTCATGGCTTCACGTGACCCCGATCGGGGGCGGGGGGGGGGAGGTGCTACACCGAGGCTCACCTGCAGGCTAGTGGAGGGAAGGAGAACCTTACACTTCCTTTCACAGAGATGCATCTCCACCCTGCCACCCATCGGGTTAGTAGGGGTTAATACATCGCCGGTATGCTCTGTTGGCACCGGAATCATGTCTGCCCTCCGGCACGTCTCTGGATGCTCACACAAAGTGGGAAAAGAACTCAGCTGGTCAGGCAGCTTCCATGGAGGGGAACAAACAGTCGATGCTTCGGGCCGAGATCTTTCTGCAGAACTGGAAAGGAAGGGGGAAGAGGACAGAATAAGAAGGGGCAGGACTACAAGCTGGCAGGTGATAGGTGAGACCAGGTGAGGGGGCAGGTAGGTGGGTGGGGGAGGGCTATGCAGAGAGAGGCCGGGAGGTAATACAGTGCTGAACTAAAGTCTTAGACACATACTTAAAGCAAGGATGCCCAAGACTTTTGCACAGCACTGTAATTTTCAACGTGGATCTGTAAATCAAAAGAAGAGCAAAGAGTGTTGGGAATGGCGAGGGTGGAGTACCAGGGGAGGGGGTGTGGGACAGGTGGTAGAGAAGGAGTGCCAGGCCAGTGGGGGGTTTGGCATAGAGTACTACACAGATGCAACAGGAGCATTCCCGTGCAGATCTGACAAGAAGCTTTTAAAAACCCAGTCTCTATAAAAGAGAGGTACCACCTAGTGGAGCGGTCATTGTGGGAGTGGTCGGCGTCGGAGTAGTCTTGAGGCAGAATAGTAAGGCTTTGGTGAGAACAGGCAGAGGCAAGGTAAATTTATTCCTTTTTCCTTATTTAACTCCAGAGAGAATAGTGGGTATGTCTACAGAGAAGGTGGTCTATTCTGGGTGTTAGATGTGGGATTTCCAGGAGACTCCCAGCCTCCCTGATGGCCTCATCTGCACCAGGTGCATCGAGATGCAGCTCCTTAGAGACCATGTTAGGGAACTGGAGCTGCAGCTCGATGACCTTTGGCTCGTTAGGGAAAGTGAAGCAGTGATAGACAGGAGCTGCAGGGAGACAGTCACCCCAAGGCTACAGGAGACAGATAAATGGGTGACTGTCAGGAGAGGGAAGGGAGAACGTCAGATAGTGGAGAGCACCCCTGTGGCTGTCTCCCTCAACAACTCCATTTTGGGTACAGTTGGGGAAGCAACGTCAGCTTTGCCTCTGGCACAGAATCTGGCCCTGTGGCTCAGAAGGGTAGGGAACAGAAGAGGATGGCAGCAGTAATAGGGGTCTCTATAGTTAGGGGTCAGACAGGCGATTCTGTGGACATGAAAAAGAAAACACGGATGGTAGTTTGCCTCCCTGGTGCCAGGGTCCGCGATGCTTCAGAACACCTCCGAAATATCTGGAAATGGGAGGGTGAGCAGCCAGAGGTCGTGATACATATTGATACCAACGACATAGGAAGAAACTGGGAGAAGCCCCTGAAAAAAGAATACAGGGAGTTGGGAAGGAAGCTGAGAAGCAGGACCTCAAGGGTAGTAATCTCGGGATTGCTGCCTGTGCCACACAACAGTGAGGATAAAAATAGAATGAGGTGTCAGATAAATGTGTGGCTGAAGAATTGGAGCAGGAGGCAGGGATTCAGATTTCTGGATAATTGGGACCTCTTCTGGGGCAGGTGGGACCTACACAAAAGGGATGGGTTCGACTTAAATCCGAGGGGGACAATTATTCTTGCAGGCAGATTTACTAGAGCTGTTGGAAGTAGTTTAAACTAATATTGCAGGGGGATGGGAACCAGCATGATAGAGCTGAGGATGAGTCAGCAGATTTACAAGTCGATGATGGATGTAACATGAGTGAAAGGAAGGACAAGCCAATGATTGGGTACAAATACAGACAGAGCAAAAAAAGTTAAATTGTACTGCAGAGGCAAAATTCAAGTGGGC